>NW_020954608.1:38988030-39194406 GCF_900497805.2 Vombatus ursinus
AGATAGATAGATAGATAGATAGATAGATAGATAGATAGATAGATAGAGGGCACAGGGTGAGTTGAAGATGAAGGGGTCATATCTGGAGAATGAAATTAAGGGGTGAGAGAGGATTATAGTAGGAGAAGGAGAAAGGGAGAGATAGAATGGGGTAAATTATCTCACAAAAAAAACAGAAAAGAAAAGGCTCTTATAGTGGAGGGGAAACAGGGGAAGGTGAGAGGGAATGAGTGAATCTTATTTTCATAGGATTTGACTTAAGGAGGGAATAACATACACACTCAATTGGGTATGGAAATCTGTCTTACCCTACAGGAAAATGGGGGGGGAAGGGGACAAGAGAGTAGGGGGATGATAGAGAGGAGGGCAGATTGGGAAAGGGGGTAATCAGAAGCAAATACTTCTGAGGAGGGTCAGGGTCAAAAGAAAGAATTTAATAAATGGGGGGGTGGGATAGGATTAAGGGAAATAGAGTTAGTTTTTCACAGCATGTCTACTATGGAAGTGTTTTGCATAGCTGCACATATATAACCTGTATTTAGTTGCTTGCCTTATCAATGAGGGTGGGTGGGGAGGGAGGAAGGGAGAAAATTTGGAACCCAAGTTTTAAAAACACATGTTTAAAAAAAATGTTTTCACATGCAACTGGGAAATAAAAAAAATACAGGAAATGGGGACAGAAATCCATCCTGCCCTACAGGAAAATTGAAGGGGAAGGAGATAAGAGAAGGGGGGGAAGGGAAGGCAGACTAGGGGAAGGGGTATTCAGAATGCATGCCATCTTGGGGTGGGGGGAGGGGCAAGATCGCGTGAAAATTTGGAACTCAAAATCTTGTGGAAGTAAATGTTGAAAACAAAAAAAAAAATAAAAATTACCATAAAAAAATAAAAGGATGGCCATTTGCCCACCTCTCTTAGACCAAAGACCCTCATGGTGGTGGGTTCACAATATACCCTTCAAAGAGTAGGTGTTCCCCAGGGTGGGAATCAACTCTGATTGGTTAACAATTAATGAGAAAATGAATATTACAATGAAGGGCTGAACCTGAACTGTAATTATGCCATCCATTTCTAAGGTCCCCTTAGCCTTGGGCAATCTGTTCAAAGAATTTATGCCCCACCCAAACCTGAGCAGAGCACAAGCAGAACACAGCTACTTGACCTGGGTGGAACAAGAAAGTTTGTCCAATTTCTTTATCAGCAATGCCCTTCAAGAGACTGAACTTTTGAAAATCAGGACTTTAGAAAAGGGGGAGAACTCTGGATCTCCCCAAATCATTGGCTGTTAATAATAATTTTTCTTAAGAGAAAAGTATAGCAAGAAGAGTGTAGAAAAAGTATCATGAACTGGTAGATACTAGTCCTGTAACTTCACACTGCACATAATCAAGCATAATAAAGAGTTCCTTCAAAAATGCTAACTGTATGTCAAAGGAAAATCAAAGAGAAAATTAATGTGGAAAAATCCAAGATAATTGCTGATATCAGGAGATTGGAGGATAAAAGAATGAAACACAGTGAAGAAAGGGAAAAATGATGATCACTAAACATTTCAAACTACGTAATATATATGAGGTGCTTCCTGTAGAAAGTGATGTTGGATCCACTGAAGAAGAGGAAGCTTTTTTGTTCCAAGAATGATATAAAAATCTACAACAAAAATTGTTAATGTGGAATTGAAGAAACAAAGAGATAGTGAGAGCACATATGAATACTAAATGCCTAAACAAACTGCATCCTACAGTAGGATTATATAATTAAGAGCGGGACAGGACAGTCTAACACCAACCTTTTACAGATGAGGAAATTGATGTGAAGTGATTTTCCCATGAGCATACAATTAGTTAGTGCCATAACTAAGATTCAATCCCATCTTCTTTGACACCAAATCCAACACCTTTATGAATATACGATATTGCTTCTACATAGAACTGGAAGCTGTGATTTGATTTAGATTAGCTATGATTTGCTGTAGAGAATAGGAAAGATGCTGAAGTATAGGGCAAATTTTGTCCTGATAAAATCCTAGTGCATGTGTTTTAATAGATGGTTTGTGAGCATTTAGAAAGGGAATTGATTCACTGTTGCTTTCTTTACTTTTTTTTTTTGTTTAAAATATGATTCTGTTTACAACTACATGATAAAAGCATGGAAAGCATATCTATAATAAAAAGTTCACATTTATCAAATATTTTATGATTTATAAAGTACTTATTTCATAACAACTCATTAAGATAAGTGTCATACCTAATATTTCCCTCATTTTGCAGCTGAGAAACCAAAGCATAGAGAATTGAATGATTTGCCCATGGTGACACAAGTAATAATAGCAGAGCCAGGAGTTAAATCCAGTTCTTCTGATTTCAAGTCCAGTATGCTATCTATCTATTGTATAAAGTCTGCTATGGCTGTTAAGACTATTTTTTTTAATGAAAGGGAAATAGTGTGGCATAATAAAGAGAGTGCTGGATTTGGAGTAAAGACAACATGAGTTTGAATCCTGCCTCCAGAGCTTAAGCATATAACTATAGACACAGCCTCAATTTCCTCATTTGGAATATGGAGATAATAATATCAGTAGTACCTGGTTATGAGCCAATAAAAGTAAGATATTGTCTTTTATGGACATATAGTATTGAATATAATGAATATAGTAGGATCTGGTATAAAATATCCAGATATTCTTATCTGACAAAATAATAAAATTTGCTAATTAATGAATTTGCTAGTTATAATGTCCCCTTTTCATTAAAATACACATAAGAATAAATTGATACTTATAATTTAAAATGTGACCTATATATCAGAAGTGACCAAAAAACCCCCCAAAAAACCCTACCCTACATATTTTCATGTTTTTCCTTGGCATGACCTGTGTAAAATGACATATGTTTGAATACGACTTCTAAATTTTAACTACCTGTTTATTGTCCTTATGATTATAACTCATTGTCTCTGACTTTCTAAGTTTTACTCTCTGATCTGAAAGCCGTGCCTCCAAAATCTTACAAGTGAAATGGCTCAAAAGGAGTTAGGAAATTTCTCGGGCTTTTAGGTTCTCCCTGTTTTGGAAGCTTGTGGAGAATTTCTGTTTCCAGAGCTGATAGTGGAGTAGCTTTCAATAACACTCAATTCAGTTGGAAAAATGTAATTTTTTTTGGCTGGTCTTTTATTTTTTTCCCAGATACAGGTCAAGACAATTTTTAGCATTCATTTTTATAAGATTTTGAGTTCCACGTTTTTCTACCTCCTTCCCTCCTCTCTCCTCTTCCAAAAATGGTAGGCAGTTTGATATAGTTTATGTATGTACTATCATGTAAAAATATTTCCATATTAGTCACAGTTGTGAAAGAAGAAACAGATCAAAAGAAAAAAAACCATGAGAAACAATAAAATGAGTGAAAAAATATGCTTTGATCTGCATTCAGAGTCCATTAGTTCTTTATCCAGATATGAATAGCATGTTCTTTCATGAGTCTTTGTACTTGTCTTAAATCATCGTGTTGCTGAGAACTGAGTCATTCATAGTTGATCATCACACAATGTTGCTGATACTGTGTACAATGTTTACCTGGTTCTGCTCATTTCACTTTGCATCAGTTCCTATAAGTCTTTCCAGGTTTTTCTGAAATGTGCCTGTTCATCATTTGTTATTGCACCATAGTATTCCATTACATTCATGATGTAATGATGTAATTCATGATGTAACATGATCCTTCTTTGGGGATCTCTTTTAGGAGGTGATTGGTGGATTCTTTCAATTTCTCTTTTACCTCTGGTTCTAGAAAATCAGGGCAGTTTTCCTTGATAATTTCTTGAAAGATGATATCTAGGCTCTTTTTTTTAATCATGGCTTTCAAGTAGTCTAATAATTTTTAAATTATGTCTTCTGGATCTGTTTTACAGGTCAGTTGTTTTTCCAATGAGATATTTCACACCGTCTTCTATTTTTTCATTCTTTTGGTTTTGTTTTACAATTTCTTGATTTCTCCTGAAGTCATTAGCTTCCATTTGCTCTATTCTAATTTTTAAGAAAGTATATTCTTCAGTGAGCTTTTCCATTTGACCAATTCTGCTTTTTAAGGCATTCTTCTCCTCATTGGCTTTTTGCTCTTTTGCCATTTGGATTGGTCTATTTTTTAAGGTGTTATTATCTTCAATATTTTTGGGGTCTCCTTTAGCAAGTTGTTGACTAGTTTTTCACGATTTTCTTGCATCACTCTCCTTTCTCTTCCTAGTTTTTCCTCTACTTCTCTTACTTGCTTCTCAAAACCCTTTTTGAGCTCTTTCATGGTCTGGGACTGATTCATATTTTTCTTGGAGGCTTTGTATGTAGGAGCTTTGACTTTGTTGTCTTCTGGTTGTATGTTTTGATCTTCATTGTCACTGAAGTAAGATGCTATGGTCTGACTTTTTTTTTTTGCACTGTTTGTTCATGATCCCAGCCAATTACTTGAGTTTTAAACTGTTTGTTAAGGTAGGGGTCTGCTTCCAGTGTGGAGAATGTACTGTCCCAAGCTTCAGGGTTTTTGTGCAGCTGTTTTCAGAGATGCTTCTATACACCTGTAAATTTTCCATTCTTTCAAAGTGGTGTGATCAAGGGCGAGGTGTTTACTCCTTTCCTGGCCTGTGCTCTATGAGTCTATGAGTGACCACAAGCACTCTTTTCTGCCTTGGAACTGTGAGGAGGATTTCCTCTCCACCACCACCACAAGCTCCACCATACCAGCACTCTTCCTCCCTCCAGGACCACCACCCAGAACTGTGACCCAGATCCAAGCACGGGCAAAGCAATAGAAGCCTGCCTCAGCACCAGCAATGAGATCTCTGCAATCCCCCTCTGATCAGCCACTTGATTCCCCCTCAGTCTGTGGGCTGAGAGCTGGGGCCCGACTGAACTCCTTTCTCACCTCAGTCAGACAGACTTTTCCTACTGACCTTCTAAGTTGTCTTTGGCTTTTGTGGGTTGAGAAGTCTGGAAACTGCCTCATCTCCCCTTGATTCAATCCCCTGAGAACTGCTCCAGATTTCCTGAGGCCTGGTTTTTGCCTGTATGGCTCACACTGAACTGCGCTTCTCTCCAGCCTGGCACAATAGACCTTTCCAATGAACCATCCAGGTTGTCTTGGGCTAGAAATTTGTTTCACTCTGTCTTTTTGTGGGTTCTACTGCTCTAGAATTTGTTTAGAGCCATTTTTACAGGTATTTGGAGGGGTTTGGGGGAGAGCTCAGGTAAGTCACTGCTTTTACTCTGCCATCTTGGCTCCGCCCCTCCCCCCCGATTCTATTCTTCAGATAATTTCTGCTAGTAAAAATACAATGAAAGATCTTACCTTTACTGGTTATGTGAAGTGTTATGATAAACAGAAAGTAATATGTTGTGTCTTCTTTGATTAGGCTAGACTGACAATGACTAATACGACTTTTTAAAAAATCACCTTAAAATTACATACCTTATTATTTTTTTCAGATCATGTTCAAATGAGGCCATCTGTCAGTAAGGACCAGTTGATCTGTATTCTTCCTTTTGTAAAAAGTATGGGTTGTAAGAATTAGAAAAAAAGGTTCTAGTCACAATCTGTAAGCTACCTAATCAGGGGCAATTCATTTTACATTTATGGATCTGTTGCCTTTTCTACAAAATAAGGGAATTTAACTAAATGAAATATATGTTGATCTCTGAGTTCTTTTCATTTCTAATATTCTATGCTTCCAGAGCTAGTTGATTTCTAGGTCCCTTCCAACTCAAAAAATGATCATTTCTGACCCCAAAGTCACCAAAGGAGCTTGACATAGTGGAAAGAGCACTGGTCTAAGAATCAAGACATTGGGATTCAGCTTCTGGTTCTGCCACTAACTCATTATGTGTCCACTGGAAAATCAGTTCGTCTTTCTGAGCTTTAGATTTCTTATATAAAATGAACCTTTTGGGCTAAATGCTCTCTAAGATCCCTCATAGATGAAATATTCATTGTATTTATAAACTTTTTATGAAAACATACAAACACTCTGCTAATTTAACTGATAATATTTACTGAGCATTATTACAGGTCTGTAAGCATTAAACTTGCATATAATGCCTGTCCAACCAAACCATCTAAATTTTCAGAAGGCAACCATTCACTATTTTGAAGGTTAATTATGTATCTATCCTCTGTGTCAGGTAAGTGCAAATGGCAAGAGAGAACAAGTTAGAATCAGAGCAAGTTCAACAACCCCTGCCAGTGGCTTCCTTTTCATGCCTTTGTCTTTAAACATATATACTACCCCTTACTATCATTATTATTTTATATTGCTAATGAAAGACATTTGGGGTTCAAAACTATAACTAGGTATTTTTGCACCTGTGATGGAAGACCAGAAAGGGACCCTTAGCTCAGAGATAGGACAGGATGGCAGACAGAGATTCTGGTACACTCCATGAGGGAGTATCAGAGGAGTTCACTCTTTCGATCAGTCAATCAAGCATCTACTACATGCCAAAAACAATGCTGAGTGCTGGGGATAAAAAGAAAGGTAAAATATAGCCCCTGCCCTAAAGGAGCTCATAATCAGATGAGGGAGACTACATGCTACAAACAAGCTATATACAAGATAAAAATTAAATAATCAAAAGAGGTAAGGGACTGGAATTAAGAGAAAACAGGAAAAGCTTCCAGTTGAAGATAGGATTGTAGCTGGAAATTATAGGAAGCCAGAGAAGCCAGGAGGTAGGGATGAGAAGGGAGAGTAGTATCCTAAGCATGGGGGTACAGCCACTGAAAATGTCCAGACTCAGGATCTAGAGAATCTTGTTTGAGGAACAACAAAGAAACCAGAGTACATGGTGAGGTGTAAGTTGTAAGAAGTCTGGAGAGGGGAGGGAGGGTGCATTTTTAATGCCTTTGGACATCAAATAGGATTTTGTATTTGATATTGGGAAGGGGTGACACGGTCAGACTTGTGCTATAAGAATATCACATTGATAGCTAAGAGGAGGGTGAATTAGAGTTGGAAGAGACTTGTACCAGGCAGACCAATCGACATGCTATTACAGTATTCCAGGTGGAAGGTGATGAGGGCCTACTCCAGTATTGTGGCAGTGGAGAGAAAGAGGCATATGCTAGAGATGTTATGAAAGCAAATAGGCAAGTCTTGACATCATATTGTATATGAGGGGTGAGAGAGAATCAGAAGTAATGATATTTAGATTGTAAGCCTGGGACACTGGGAGGATGGTGGTACCCTTGACAGTAACAGAGAAGTTTAGAAGGGGGAAAAGATAAGTTAAGCTGGAGCGGTTAGAGGTTTATGCTTAGGAGTTCCCAATGCTAATTAAATGCCCTCTCTTACCCCACTCCTGCCTCTCTGTGTTGGTTATTCTGGGACCCAGATCCTTTTTTCTTCTAGTGTTCCTAATCTTGGTCCTATGTCCTAGTCCCAGCCTCCCATAAACTTCTGCTTAGAAAGCATAGTGGCATTACCATTCTCTTTGTGCACATACCCAATTTGTTGTGTTTGAGGCTTAAAGATTAAGGTATGCTTACCATTCTGATTCTCACAACCCTGATTCCAGCTTGGCCATGGGTGGGACAGTTAGCATGGTAGAGTGATAGAAGGTAAAGGAGGAGAAAATGGCTGGCTCTAGCTTCCTCAGAGTGTATTTTCTGGAAAAGCAAAGAGTGTTGGTGGTCCTGAACTCTGCCCTTTTTCACTCTCCCCTGCATGGTCTGTTAATCCCTCCTTTAATAGCCACTGTGCCAATTTGGATCCCATTAGATTCAGCTGCACCTAGGACATTGACCCCTAGTTATGGCTCTATTTTGGCCTAATAAAGGAACAAAAGTAGAAACATTTAAGAACAGATGAGAATATAGTTCCTGATTTAGTTAATATGCAAGTAAAATAATATAAATAGAATAAGCCTTTCCATGACTGTTAATTTCACTTTTTACAACTTACTCTAAATATTTTTATTTTAAGTAGAAAATCCAAGTATGCTTCAGACTCAACTTGCATCAGCTTGCAGATTTCTTTTCATCTTATTGAATGGCTCCATTTATCTTTCCTATCTGCATTATGAGTTTTTGTCAGATTTTTGTATTTGGTTGCCAAGCTGGTTCATGAAATCTTATCTTTTCTCATCTTTGCCTTTGTATCTCTTTCTCTGTAGTTATGTGTGTGTGTGTGTGTGTGTGTGTGTGTGTGTGTGATAGAAACTGAGATTATGTCATCTTTAATAAAGGAAAAGACAGAGTATATGGAAATCAGATTAGCTATAGAAAAAGACATCAATCAAGTTGGCAAATTGCATCTATGGGACAAAGTGCAAAATGTTTGTTTTATACAGTATTTATTGAACAAATTTGTTGAGAAGATGGTTAAAAAATGCCATATGGAAAAGTAGGAACCATTTTGTTCAATTTAAATGACATCGATGTATTTTTTACATCATGAAATCTTGCTGTATTTCTAACAACAATCTTTGATATAGTACTTTCCACAATTGCCTCAAAGGGCTTTTGGAGATAAAAGTATATATCAAAGATTGTAAATTGGATGCATCCAATTTATATATAATAGAAACTACTACACAGTCAAAATTCAATAGATCAGGAATTGTATTACAGTTGGATAACTTGGACAGTTTGGGTTTAGAAAAATCTCCAAAGGTAACTGTTAGCTCTCATATTTAATCAACTGCAGTTCAATAGCAACTGTTTGACTCAACAGCACTTTTAGGGGTAGCAAAGAATTGTAAACAAATTAGATGCCCATAAACTGGGGAATGGCTAAATGCAGTGTGGTATAAAAATGAGTGTAATATTACAATGCTATAAGAAACAATGAATATGAGGAATACAGAGAAACATGGAGTGACATATGAAAAGATGCAAAGTGAAGTAAGCAGAAGCAGAAACAATAAATACAATAACTGTGACAATGTTAATGGGAAGAACAACAAAACAATTCAAAATTAAATATTGTGAAATTGTAGTGGTTAAGTTTGGTCTCAAAGAAGAGGAATGAGATGACACCTTCCCCTGCTCATTTGCAGAGTCAGGGGACCATTGATGTGGGATAAAGCATATAACAGAAATTATTGATATATTGTTTAGTTTTGCATAACTTTTTATTTCTTCCTTTATACTTTATTATAAGGGCTGGTTCTCTGAAAAAGGCTGGCAAAAGAATACAGAGGAAAATGTAGGTGATATAAAAAGCAAATAATATTAGTAAAAATATATCTCTTAAAAAAAGGGATTGGAGTCACTTTTGAGGCTTAATTGGCCCAGAGGCCAAGGCTCAAACCACTAATATAGCTTCTTGGTGGTCTAGGTTAAAACAATTTTTTAAAGCCAGTTCACACAGAGTTAATAATTTCTCCCTCAGGCTTCTGACTGGCAGACCAGCCTGGCCTACAGCATTAACCATTCAAAGTTCACACCTTCTCTGTCCTCATCCTGACTCTCTCTCTCTCTCTGTCTACTTTTCTGTCTCAGTCTCTCAGACAATGAGGAGTTGACTCCATATGGATACTTAGAATGACTACCTTGTAGGTACTTTGGTAGGTACCAAGCTTACCTAGAGGCAGAGGCTATACCCACTTCCAGAAGTACAGATGTGGTATATATCTGGTCCGGGGATAAATGCCTGTCCTAAGCAGGAATGGCTAAGCAAAGGCCAAGGTGAGATGGGGTGGAATTAGCTAGAAAGTAGATTGCTAAATATGAATCTGAAGAGCAGCAATAGAGATAAAAAGAAGGATAAAAGTAGTGAAGGTGAGTTCAAGTGATGGGTGACTCCAGGTAAACTTTGGATAGAAGTGAGAATTGATACGTATGCCAAAGCTTTCCAGTCAAAAAAGAGACAATCTGGAAAAGGAGAGACCCTTGTGGGAGCAAATCTTTGAACCTGAATCAAACAGTTAGATGCAATTCACCTCTGTAAGTCTTAGTTTTCTGTCTAAGACTGAACCGTCTTTCCCCTTAAGCTCTACCCCTTCCAAACTTCCCTATTAACGTCAAGGGCACCACCATCCTCTTAGTCCCCTAGACTTACAAACCAGGTGTCATCTTCAACCCTCACTCTCACGTTACCCCCAATACCCAACCTGTTACCAAGGCCTGTTGATTTCACCTTTATAACATCTCTTGCAACCATCTCTCTCACTCCTCTAATATCACCACCACCCTGGTACAGGCCTGTATAACCTCATGCTTATACTATTGCCATAGTTTGCTGCTTTGTCTATCTAAGGACATGGTGTACTGTAGGTAGAAAGAGCAGTGCTTGTGATTAAAGATGTTTATTCTTTTCATTCTTTGTAACACTAAAGAGCTATTAAAGCAGAAGGCTTGCTGGCTGCATAGGTGGTGTGGTAGCACAATGAGTAGGGGCTTTCCATTGAAACAGTGAATAGAAAGCAAAACCTGGTGTACATTCACATTTTATATAGAATAAAGATAAGAGAAAGCACTTCAGCCATTTTGATCTCTGATCATCACAGCTCTACTAATGAAAAATACAAACATAGTATGGGGACATTTTCTATAACAGGAAAATATAAAGGCATTGAATTTATGCTAAAACGTATTTAGGTTAGCAGATGAATTGGGGACAAGTGTTCCAATAGAGCTGTACAGAATGTGATAACTTTAGTTAAAACTTATATAGATAATTACTGCTTTTGGGGATGTTTTTCCTTCCATGTGATATAATTAGCCTTTAAACTTGTTACAGTACATCATTGTCAAACAATGACTTCAAAAAAAACGGAAACAATGGAGTGGCAGTAATACTTAAATATATCTGTGATCTCATTGATCTAGGTATTCTAATCTCATCAGCAAGGATCAAAATCTATCCAAGCATTTTGCAAATTTTAGATTGCCATAACCATACTTGAAGCCATTCCAATGTGGAAGAACCTGACAGACCTTATGCTCTTTTGGCAAGACCTTCAAAAACTATGCTGTAATGAGGCATCAGAGTATGAATCAAGGTGGGGTTGGGTGTCAAGAAGCAAAATTAAAAGACCAGATTAATGCATGAAGAAGCACATTAGCATAGAGAAATACAGACATTTCTTTCATACACTTGAAAATACATCAGTAAACACAGTGCTATCTTTACTTAGTGATATAAGAGGAATAATTTAAATAAATACATCGCACATAGCAAGGAGCATTGGTATGTCTCTTGAATGAAGGAAGAAATGAAGTAAGGGGAACGGTATTGCTAATCCTTCTAATATTACCTATATGATTATCTTATATTACTGGAAAATGAAATTATTCCAGTAATAAGCCACTAAATTATAGACACATAGAATATCATATTGTGTTAAATGTTTTAAGCATTCAGATTAAATTATTATTATAAGAATCCTTTCAAATTTTCAAAAGGAAAGATTTGCTTTTAAATTGAAAACTTATATTTCATGAAGATTACAAGCAACATCTATGCATTATTTTATAGGAAGTCAGCCTATTTTTGTCCTATGTGTTTCGCATGTTGTAAAACAACAAATTGAAGTAAATTTATTTCAAGCTTTAAAACAATAGAGAAGCATGTATATTGGTTAACACATTAATGGATCTTTGACCTCATTAGTGTGTATGCCCTCCATCAGTTCAGGTGGCAACCCATTTATGCATTCTTATCTTGTACAGTTCTTGTCTAGGTTCTTCCAGAGATTTTCTGAGCTGAAGGCCTCCCTGTTTTTAAGTTGTGTAGGTATCAGTGGAATGCTTAAGCCCTTCCTTGCTTTTGCTGCATGATCATCCCACTTCTTTTTCTGATCATGCTCTTCTTTGGTAATAGCCTTATGAGGATGGATATCATTGTGGGGAAAAAAAGGAAACTTATTGCAACCTACTTGTCCCCACTAACTATTTTTTCTGTTTCCTTTGGATTTCCATAGTTTTAGCTCCTCAGAGATTGTCTAAGTTTCACATCAATACAATGTCATCAGTAGTATTTGTGTTGTGTCTGGCTCAGGGAGCAACCAAAGGATCACGCAAAACATTGTAGAATTGTAGAATTTCCTGCTGCAGTCTGAGAGGTCCAGAGACTCCTCAAAGACTGGAGTACAGAACGGGGTTGTCTGGAATGAATTCACAGACTCAAGCATTCTTTAAGTCAAGTTGGCAAAGATTTATTGTTATGCTTTTCAGTGAGCAAGGATTCTTAAGGAACCTGTGAGAGACGAGGATGGTGCTGAGGTTTATATGGAAAAGAGTTATGGGAAGGGAATGCCAGGGCCACTAATTAGGTAATCTAAAGGTCCCAGTGTCTTTGGGAGCTATAGATGGGAAAGTGTAGGGAGTATACCAGACATTGAGGGAGTTGTCAGAGGCATAGACTTTAGGGATCTGGTGGGAGGGAGAGTCTTTGGGTCAGCCAGGGACAAAAATCCTTGGACCAGGCACCCCTCTCTCTGTCCTGTTTAGAGAATGCTCTGCAACAAGAGGAAATTTTCTTACAGGACAGGAGCCTAATAAGAAATTGGGAGGCTACCAGAGACATGATCTTAGGACTGGGGCCTGAGCAGCCCATCACTCTTGCTTTGTGTAACTGCTTTGTGTAACTACTTTGTGTAACTGCACCAGGGAAAGAGATAAGTGTCTTGCTGGGGCCCACTCATGAGTAATTGCTAGGCACAGTGTCCTTGGGCTGGGGGGATCTGCCAGGGATAGTGTGTCTGAAGCTAGGGAGAAATTGGGGTCCAAGCACAGGTATTCAAGCACCCCATCATTCCCAAATTAGGAAAAGACTTAGAGGGAACATGACAGCTGTCACTCACTTGAAGGGCTATGACAGGGAAAAAGAATTAGACTCGCTTGGTTCCAGAAATCAGAACTAGGAGCCGTGTAAGGAATTTGTAAAGAGGTCAAATTAGGTGTGATGTCACGAAAAACTTCTAACTATATCTATCCAAAAGTAGAATTGACTTACTTGTGAGTTCTTTCCTTAATGGAAATCTTCAAGCAAAGGCTGGTGGACCACTTGTCACTTTTCTTGTAGGAGGAATCCTTATTCAAGTGCAGTAAGGCTCTAGCTGCTAGACCCTTCCAATTCTGAGATTTTATGACATATCTTCCCTTTTTTATGGCTCAACTGATGGTTAACAATTAGAGGGTCACTTAACATCATTGAAAATATGCTCTAATAGTGTTGTCAAAAATAGGGAAAAAAGAGTTCTCTGCCCAAAAATTTTCATGGAAAAATTATGTTTAAATGCGAAATTGGAAGCAACTTAAATATCTAACAATAGAGTAATGGCTAAAGAAGGGAAGCAAAACATTCACAATGAGTTTTTCAGAGATGAAATCCAGTGGAAAAGTAAATGGTCTTGTCACTAGCTCACCAGAGATGTTTAAATTAAAATCTTATATCTGAAAAAAGACAGATTCAATTGACAAACAATTCTGTTTTGACAAAGAAGTGGTTGAAAGACATGGAATCATTATACTGCAGACTTTCTCTGAAATAAATAGGAAACTATGGCTTGAAGCAATGAATGGAAGGGAACCAATTTATTCTCTGCCTGCCATTATTAGCAAGAAATGAAGCTAGATTCAATTATGTGAGGAAATGCATTCAAGCTGTAGAATCTAGAGGTATCATCATTTTAGGGCTGTACCAGTAGGAGATGTGAACTCCAAGGTCCAGAAGCTCATGAATACTACATTTTCTCTTAAGTCTCCTTTTGATATTGATATTAAACTGTGGGATAATAAAACAATAACAAGTGGAGTAAAAAACTACTGGTGACTTGCAAGTTGTATAAGTATTTTATTATTGTTTCTGAATCTGATGATCAAAACTACAGGGTGGAGATAGTTCATGCATTGGTGCACAAATTACCAGAAAAACAACAACAACAGATGTTGGACATCTTAACAAAATATTTAGTCAAGTAAAAATATTATTTTAACATAATAGAATACTGTCAAGCAATTTAGACTAACAAGGATGAGAATTACAAATAGAGAAAGACTTATGAAATCATACAAAGAAAAAATCAGAAGCAAAAAAAGAATGGAGTGTACAATAACTACAAAAATATAAGAAGGAAAGAGAATGAGAATGAATGAACAAAAGACTCATTATAGGCAATGAAAAATTGTGATGATGCTTTATGTATTAAAATAAATTTAAATATAAATAGCTACTACCTTGAGCTTAGTTGGTGGTATTGATATTCAATGTTGATTTTTTTAATAATACATTAATTAATTAGGGGGTTATTGAATAAGATTCCTTCTGTGCTTGTGCTTATTAAGGACTCTTCTATGATATTAATATATGCAAGAGAGACTCTTGGAAGAAAGCCCTTAAGTCTTCATTGTGTTGTAACAAGTAAAGTACTGTATTGTAATTAATAGTTATATTTGAAAATGCATGTTACTGTCTTCACTTTGATACCATAAAACCCCGTAACTCCATTAAGATGCATTCCAGAGAAAGTACTTTGATAAACTTGGAGATGATTACTAATTACCTAAATACTTCAAGATATCTATGATTCCATTTCTATGAGCTCTCCCTTTGTGACACACACCATAAGCTCCCATGTGACTTAGATAATTTTTCTGTATTACTGTGGCCAAACACCTTCACCTCATGTCCAACTCTCTGGTGATGAGTGTTTCCACACTTAGCTAGACTAGTACTTGGACTACACACGCTCAGTCTGTCCCAAGTCTCTCCTCAATGTCCGTCTCTGACATGGCAGGATCTGGCATAGCCTTTGAGAACCCAGATACCATGATGAGGGAATTGAATAGAACTTTAGTAAAGTCAGCATTAATCAGCAAAATATAGGAGTATCTTTATATCAGAGATGTATTCCTAAAAAAGCTGTGCAAAGTATAATTTTTGTAACATCATTTTAAATATGGAGTAATTGATATGGAAAGATGGTTGAGCATAATGTATAGAGAGGAGGCTTAAGGATCAGGAAGACCTGGGTTAAAGATCTGCCTCTGATGAATATTGGCTGTGTGACCTTTAACTTTTTAATGCCACAGGCAACTCTCTAAAACTATGTAACTTTCAGGGCAGGTGCTGATAATGCATTGTTTAAAGCAGTTTCCTCACAAAAAAAGCTCCCTACATTGATAAAATCAGAGGTCTGGACCAAAAAACCAAAATAAAACAAAACAAAAAAAACAACAACTGATATTGTATGGTGACTCTTTCAATAGTCCTTTGTAAAGTAAGCAATCATCTGCCAATTTAGCTTTAAAAAATAGACATTTTTATATATCGGTTCCATTTAAAGGTACTTATATCTTACTATAACATTTCTATTTATTTGTTTTTTACTTCAGGTACTTATTGATCATTTAACATTCTAAACCAATATAAGCAATGAAAGCAAATCTGCTATGACTCCAAATTACTCCCATCTTACTGCAAGTATAAGAGAGTTTTTCTGAGTAGAAACTTGATATTAGGAGGAGTGTGGGGAACAAATTCTGAGCATCAGGGATCACAGGAAATTATGTTAAATCTTATGAGAAACATAAAATATGACAAGGGATATAAATCAGTACCATATCCTTCAAATAATGTTGCATGGATGCTATTATCATTCTGGCGGCTAATATAACTTCAAACCACATTCTCAATTTAAAGGGCTCCCTTTAATGTGAGAATATCAGTAACAATAAAAACACTAAATGTGTTGCAATTCCAAATAAGCATTAAACTTTGGGGTAAGCCAGCAAAATGTCTGATAAAAAACATTTATTACTGTCACACAAAGAAGCCATCAAGGCATCTGCTAGACTCTTCATTGCAGCAGTCAGAAAGGAATATATTAATATTGCCTGGATGAAATTTACAAGACATAGCAAACCATTATTGAAGAGCAAGTGATAAGTCTAGGTTAGAAGGAACTCTGGAAATCTTGGCCACCAATACCAGCAACACCATCAGTTTTCCATTCCTAGCAATGAATTTTAAATCAAAATAAATCCTGTTTATTGGGCATTAAAAAAGTCTGGTCAGCTTTCAGTTAAACAGGCATACATTGAACTGGCAATATATGGTAAGTGCAAAGTAGGGCAAAGTGCTGACCCTTAGTATAGTCTAATTTTCAAGCATAAAATCATGGTCAAGCCAAAAGTAGTTCTCAGCAAGTGTATAGTTATTTCACTATAGCTCTAGACAACACTAAAGATTTTGACTTAGATAAAATTAAAGGTCAATTTTAACTCAGTGACTGCAAGCCATAATGTCGCAAGAGCTTAACTATTTTTGGTTGTGCTATTCAGTTGAAGGGTGGAACTTTAAGGCAATAGAGCAGGACCTAATGTGTAGAGCTGGTTCTCCTAGCCTTACGCTACTATCTATATACCCAGCCTTAGTCTTCCCTCTGAGCTTCAGGCCCACATCACCAATTGCCTTCTAACTCTTTTTACCTGGATAATCAAGAGACATCTCAAACTCAACATGTCTAAAATTGAACTGATCTTTACTTCCTCTTCTAGATTTCCCCATTTCTATTGAAGGTTTAAAAGGTTCTTAATCTCAATATTATCCTTGACTCCTCAGTTACCAAATCTTGGCATTACCACCTCTACAACATCTCTCACATTCAATCCTTTTTTTTTTTCCCACTCGCAAAGCTACCACATTAGTTCAGTCCTCATCACTTCTCGTTTAGGTTATTGGAATAATCTCCTAATTGATCTGCCTCGAGTCCCACTACTGAGTGAGAGATCCGCCCTTTACATAAAGCTTTTCATGATTCTTTCAGCTACTAGTGTCCTCCTTTCCAAACTACTTTGTATTTAACTACTTTGTGTATATGTGTATTTATTTACTTTATATTTATTCTGTGTGTGCTCATATGTTATTTGTTATCTTCCCCATTACAATATAAGCTCCTTGTGGGTAGGGATTAATCCTTTGTATTTGTATCCCCACAGCCTAGCACAGGGCTTGGTACATAGGAGTGGCTTAATAAATACATCTTTTAGAAAATGGAAGGACTATGCAGAATCCCTTTGTTTAAATCTATTTGTGACATTGTGTGACTTTGTTCAAAGTAGCAAAGTGCTGACTAATAGAGATATTCTGATTTTTGGCTCTAAAGGACCAAAAAGTTGCCTGAAAATCAGAGTATCTCTAATAAAATTTAATCCTTAGGTAGTGCACATTCAGTCAACTGAGCATGCAGTTATTAAACACTTACTGTGTACAAGGCACACCAAGGTCTGGGAAGAAAAAAGACAAAAATGAAATAGTCATTTCCCTCAGGAAGTTTACATTCTGTTCTTTTTTTTTGGGGGGGGTGATATAATATGAATACAGGTCAATAAATACAAGGCTATTTGATGATGTGGAGAACACTAACAGGTGAGAAGTGGGAGGAAAATCAGTCAAGACTTTGCATAGGAGGAGGAACATGAGCTTAGCTTTGAAGGAACCAGAAGTTCTTCTTCTAAGAACCAGAAGTAAGGAGGGAGTGAATTCTGGACATGGTGGACAGACTATGCAAAGTCTTAGAAGAGGAGATGTAATTTTGAATTAGGAGAAGAGGCAGAGAACCAGTTTGGTTGGAGCATAGAGTATGTAGAAGAGCAATAATATGAAAAAGTTTGTAAAGCCAGTTTGGAGTTAGATTAGAGGCAGCTAGGTGGCAAAGTTGATAAAGTCCTGGACTTGGAATTAAAAAGACCTGAGTTCAGATCTAGCCTCTTGTACTTAGTAATGGTGTGACCATTGACAAGTCACATAACCATTATCTATCTCAGTTTCCTCATCTGTGAAATGGAGATAATATAGCACCTACCTCCCAAGGTTGTTGTAAAGAAATGAGATACTCATAAAGCACTTAGCACATAATAGGTACTTAATAAATGCTTGTTTAAAAATATTGTAGAGGGCATTAAATGTCAGGCCAACAAGTTTATATTTATCCTAACCATGATAAGAATTACCAAAGATTTTTAATCAGGGGAGTGACATGGTTAAAGATGTGTGATGGGAAGATTGTTTTGGCAGCAGTACAGATGATGGATTGGAGATAAGACAGAATTGAGGCAGAGAAATGAATATGGATTAATTGGGGACTGATAGGGTGGTGGCTGTGGTACTAGAAAGAACTGCTGATGATATGAGAGAGAGAGGTGATGTGGAAGGAGTATAAACAAGGCTCAACCACTGATAGGATATGAGAATTAAAGGAGAAGTCAAGGATTTCTCCAAGTTTTAAAATCTGTATAACTGGGAGGATGATCATACCCTCAATGAAAACTGGGCATTTAGAGGTAGGATTCAAGTGGAGAGGATAGTATCTAATTGAACTGGTTAACAACAGGATCAAGAATGTAATAGGTGAAAATAAATAAGAAATGTTGAGCAGGCAGATTTCAGAAAAACTTGGAAAGACTTACATGAACTGATGCTGAGTGAAGTGAACAGAACCAGGAGAATATTGTTCACAGTAACAGCAACATTGTGTGATGGTCAACTGTGATAGATTTAGCTCTTCTCAACCATACAATGATCCACAAGACTCATGATGGAAAATACTATCCACATCCAGAGAAAGAACTATGGAGTCTGAATGCAGATCAAAGCATACTATTTTCACTTTTTTGTTTTTTCTTTCTCATAGTTTTTTCCTTTTTTTCTGATTCTTCTTTCACAACACGACTAATGTGGAATTATATTTAACATGATTGTACATGTATAACCTGTATCAAATTGCTTGCTGTCTTGGGGAGAGGGAGCAAAGGAAGGGAGAAGAATGTGGAACTCAAAATCTTATAAAAATGAATGTTGAAAACTAAAAAAAATTAAATAGAAAAAAATTTAAAAAGAATGTAACAGGGAAAAAAGTGAGGTCAGAGCAATGGTAATGGACTGGAAGAAAAGGAAAGATTGGAGAGACTGGAGGCCTAAGTGATGATGAAGAATAGGTTTAGGAGTGAGGCAGAGGAAAAGATCAAAGGACTGAAGGCTACAGTCAGTGAGAAAAATTTGAGTTCAGAGCACATGATACTAAAAGTTACACAGTGATTATAGATGATAGTAAGATTTAAAGTTTGGTCATCCCCGTGGGTGACTAAGTTGGAGTGAAGATGCAATGTCATAAGAAATGGGAAGGATAATGATCTGGGTAACATGGGTCTTTGAGAGGATATCAAATTATCAGAAAGAAGGGGTAGTACAGACAGAAATCCTTTAACTATTTTGAACCTCAGTTTCATCATCTGTCAAATAACACATAAGCAGAAAATACTTGTTCTACCAACCTGATATGGTTGTTATAAGGAAAGCATCTAGTAAATTGCACACTATGTCAAGTGTGAGCTACTGTTTTAGTAATCCAAAGGTCTCTGTGGGACTGTGTGGTGGGGGTGAGGTAGAGACGGTTGGAAACTTCTTTTTAGGGGAGCTGCTCTTTTTTGCTTATTTAACCTTCCACTAATTTCATGGATGTTGTAGGTCTTTGAATACTATGGTCAAGAAGCTAAACATCAGTCTTCTCTACCCTTAATTTTTTCCCTGTTAACCAGTTTAGAATTCTACCAACTGTGCATTAATACGCTTGTATTCCCACAGCCTCTCTCACATTTGCCATTTTCCTTTTTTGTCACTTTTGCCAATCTGATGTGTGTGAGGTGATACCTCAGAGTTGCTTTAATTTGCATTTCTCTCATTATTAATGATTTAGAGCATTTTTTTATAGGGCTATTGATTGCTTGGATTTGTCTTTCTGAAAACTGTCCATTCACATCTTTGACCATTTATCAATTGGGGAATGGTAGAGCTAGGATTTGAACTAAAATCTGCTGGCTTTGATTGTAATTCTCCTTCTATGTCAGTGCTCACTGTTAACACTGAAGAAAGGGTTTCCCAGGAAAACATAGAATACTACAAACCTTCTGCCTGAATATTCTCTACCTGCTGAATAAGTCCTCTCTGCTTTTCAAAATACCATAATAAGTAATATAGCTCTTATCTTCCTCCCCATATTCCATTTTGACCCATATAGCACAATTTCAGCAAGAAGTTATGTAATAAAGCAAATTACATTGCTTTCATTTTGTGAATCAAAGGAATGCCTAGCATTATTAGTATGAATTTTTGCACATGACAAGGCAGTGCAGGGTAGAGTAAATAGTTGTACAGCATTCTGAAGTATTCTGAATTAGCTTTTACCCCTTGGGTAGGAGATGCACATGCTTAGCACAGGAAGATTTACACTAATCTGTACAAATGTTGTAAACCCCACCCCACCTTGATTAAAATGTAAGCTCTTTGTCTTACATTGTGTTTGTTTGGTTTTTTTTAATTTGTATTTAAATCCCCACCACCAAGCAGAGTACCTTACACAGACTAGGAACTTAATAAATGTGGTTGAATTGAAATAAATTTGTATACTCTATTAGTCCACCCTTAGTATTCCCTTTTCTTTCACACTTTAAAGTTTGTTTCATAGAATAGCAGAATCTCAGATTTGGAAGGGACCTCAAAGGCTACCTAATCCAACCTCTATATGAAATAGATTCCCCTCTACGACATACCCAGTGGATTATTATCCAAAATTCAAAGATCTCTGTTGAGGTTCACCCTACTACCTCTCAAGGCAGTCTTTTCTACTTTGTAAAGCTCTATTTGTTATTAAGTTTTTTTTTTCTATAAATTGAACCAAAATTTGCCTCTTTGAACTTTTCACTAATTGATTCTATTTCTGCCCCTAATGATCAAATAGAACAAATCTAATCTCACTTAGAAATGATAGCCCTCTAAATATGGGAAAAAAGCTATCATGTTTTTCCTAAGTTTTCTCTTCTCCAAGATCACTATGTCCAGTTCTTTTGAATATCATGTCATGATATTGAGGGCCCCTTTACCACCCTGCTTGTCCTCTATGTGAAAAAATGTTCTTTCTAAAATGTGTTATCTTATACTGAATATAACACTGATGGAGATTCAGATCTCTAAGCAGGGGAAAGACTGGAAGGTATATTTTGGTCTTGATAGGCATAGGAATGATGATTAAGGTAAGTGATTGCCTCATTGGTTAAATAGTTTTATTGTTTTGATTACGTTGCCCAGATAGAGAGGTAGAAAAGGATAGGATTGGGGCTAGAAGTGGGAATAAGTGAGTATGCATACTGGCATGATGTAAAGATGGCCTGCAAGCATCATGCTAGGGCCTGATTCAGGCTAGACATCAATAACTTTTACCAGTCAGGATTTTAGGAACCCAAGGCAGAAAATGGAATGTTAGTTTGGGTCCAAGGTAGAGGCAGAAGGAAAGGAAGATCAGCATTCATCCTAGTTTCCCCTTTACTAATACAGAAAGTGCTGCCTTGAATATTTTGGTATATATGGGCCCTTTATTTCTGTCTTTTACCTTCTTGGTCCAGTAGTAGAATCTCTATGTTAAAATTTACAGACATTTTAGTCATGCTGTTAACATAATTCCAAATTGCTTTCCAAAATGATTGAACCATTTCACAGCTCCACCAGGAGTCCATTAGTATGCCTGTCTTTCTGTAGCCCCTTCAACATTCACTATTCACTATTCACTATTCTTTGCCTCCCTTCTTTTGTCATCTTTGTCCTGCCTTTCTTTCTCTGTCTCTTTTTGAACTCACTTTGAAATAGTGCAGTAAAACTTCAAGCATTTTTGTTACTTAAGACCATATGCAGTTAAAATAAATATAAACACAAATAGGTTCGTTGCTCAGACTATTTGCTCTGCTTCCAAGATTATTTACTGCTACTACCATTAATGTTCCACACACCGTCAGTCCCCACTTTATACACCACAACCCTGGAGCAGCTAGTGGCAACATGCCTGCTGCTGACAAGAGTTGACACTGATGATAGGGACAGCAGTAAATAGTTCCAAATAGTGGGATTGAGTTGGGAATATGTGTTTTCAGAGAAAAGGGCTGGAACTAGTTTGAAGAAGCAATACCAAATCATTATCGTGCTCTATCACCTACTTTTTACTCTTGTGCAAACTAGTCTGGGTAAAGTAAAGATCTGAGTGGCCCAGAATAAGTAGGTGAGAGTCTACCATATTTGATATATCTTAGAACTTAACAGCCAAAAAGAACATTAATTATCCACTAGTCCAAATTCCTTATTTTTCAGGTAACTAAGGCCCAGAGAGGTTAAATGACTTGCCTAAAGTTATCCAGATAATTAGTAGCAGAACTGAAATTTGAACCTGTCATGAGCTCAATGATTTGTAACTTTTATAGTCAGTAGTTATCAAAAAGTGGACCAAGAATCCCTGGGAATCATCAGGTTGATTGAGGGAGAAAATGATGAGTTCTCTTCTGGACATGTTGAGTTTGAGATGCCTGCAGAACATTTAGTTCAATATTTATCCAAAAAGACAGTTGTGCCTAGCACTAAAGTATAATGAAGAGTGCCAGATTTAGAAGACCTGGATATGAATCTCAGCGGTGACACTTCATTGGGTGAACATGACCAAATCATTTAATCTCCTTAATGAAACCTACTAGCTCAGGGCCTTTTATATAGCAAATACTCAATTAATGTTAGTTGATTGTGTGCATGGAGAGGTGGATGGATTTATTCAGCCTATGTTTAAATACTATAGGCTATACAAAATAGTATGACATGATCTTAGCCTTTAAGGAGTTTATGTTCTATTTGGAAAGATAGCTGCAACAGTTATATATGTGAAATGCTAAATAACAATACAGCAATTAAATGAAAATAAATCAACAAGCATTTTTAAGTATTTACTATGTGCCAGTCACTGTACTAATTGCTGAGTACACAAAGAAAGGCAAAAACACTGTCCATGCACTCATGGAGCTCACTTTGTAATAGGGGAACAACATGTATATAACTACATACATAGAGATATGTCACATAGATGTAGAGTAAGCTGAGAGAAGAAGGTATAAGCAGCAGGGAGAATTGGAAAAGACCTTCTGAACAAGGTGGGATTTGAGCTGAGTCATGAGGGAAGCCAGGGCATCTAAGAAATAGATGTGACAAGGAACATTTGAGGTATGGGGGATAGTCAATGCAAAGGCACAGAGTTAGGAAATAAGAGTATAGTGTGTAAAGAACAGCAAGGAGGTCCATATAGCTGTATTGTAGAGTTTGTAGAGGGGAGAAGACTGGAAAGATAGGAAGGGGCCATGTTGTGATGGACTTTGAATGTCAAATGGAAAACTTTACAGTTGACTCTCAAAGTAATAAGGAGCCACTGGAGCCCATTATGGTTAGACATGCATTTTAGGAAAACTGCTTTGATCACTGAACCGAAAATGGATCAGAATGGAGAAAGTCATGAGGCAGAGAGACCAGTAAGAAGGCTATTGTCCAGTCAAGAGCTAATAAAGTCCTAACAAAGTATGGTGACTATGAATAGAGAGATAGGGACATATGAGAGAAGGTAGAAATGACAAGATTTGGCAACAGATTGAATATGGTGGGGGTGAGTGGAAAGTTAATGGGAGGTGAGTGGGAGAGGAGTTAAGGGTGACGCTGACTTTGCAAGCCTAGGTGACTTGGAAAATGGTGGTATCCTTGACAAGTAATAGGGAAATTCAGAAGAGGGGAGGGTTTAAGAAGAAGAACGAGTTCTCTTTTAGACATGTTGAGTTTGAGATGCCTATAAGATATTCAGTTCAAGATGTCCAAGAAGGCAGTTAATGATGCAGGACTAGAGCTCATTAGAGAGCAGGGCTGTCACAAGCTACTTCATAGTATATGAAAGTACTTCTTTAAGGATCTGTGATTTCCTTAGTGTTAGTATTCCCTCCAACAGTACAATTCATGACCCCCTATGACTTAGTAAGTAATCTTTGAGAGTTGCTATGGCCAAAAAAATTCAACTTCCTGAGGCCAATCTGGTAATGAATCCCTTCAAACTTAGTGAGGCTTACCCTTGTAGAACAGATTATACAGTCCAATGGTGACACTATAATAATAATAGTTAACATTTATATAGCACTTACTGTGTACCAGTCACTGACTAAGCACTTTACAATTATTATCCAATTTGATCCTCACAACAACCCTGGGAGGTAGGTGTTATTAAAGTCCCCATTTTACAGATGAGGAAATTGAGCAAACAGAGGTGAAGTGACTTGCCCAGGGTCCCCCAACTAGTAAGTGTCTAAGACTAGTTTTGAACTTTTCTTCCAACTCCAGGCCAGTTCTCTATCCACTATACCATCTAGCTGCCTCATATAAAGAACATTTTGCACCTTGGTAAGATTTATCAGAGTTTGTGCTCCACTGGTATAGCTTTATGAATCCAACATCATGCCCATGTCACAGTAGAATAAGATGGGACTAGTGAGGACTTTAGTGGAGGTGAAAACACTAAGCAGCTTTCTCCATCTACCAGTCACAGCACTCTGTGGAGCTCTATGTGGAAGACTCTACATTGTGTCTGAAGTTTTATACTGAGTTTCATCCTTAAGAATTGCTCCCATTTCTGTGATGAATAAAAATCCGTATATTTTAATGGCTTGCCATAAAAATGAAAAGTAAAGCATTATTGAGTGATATAAAAATGGGTATATAAATGAAAGCAAACTGCATCATCAGCAGTTCTTTCCACACTGCATACATATAAAGACTGACTTGTGACTATAATTGCTATTTGCAGAGCCTAGTGATGTTTGTAGTTCAGTTTCTTCAATTTGTGATTACCTAGAAATATATTTTTTTCAAAAAGAGCCTCCCAGTTTCTTCTTGATAGCCATCAGGCTGTCATTCCTTGTGCTGTAGCATTCATAGCAGTTCAAAGCTCTTTCTTATCACTTGAAGTTTCAATGTCTCTTATAGTTTCTCCGACTCACTCTTCCTGAAGTTGTCCTGTTTCCACTCTTGGTACTGCAGCTGCTTGGGTTTCTTCCCACCAGAGTTATGTTTCACCAAGCATAGCTGCTTGGGTTACTGTGTACCAAGAACACATCACCATTAATCCTTATTTTGACAACTGTTCGGGGAAGTTCATAGGTTACACTGATGAAATTGCTTTAGAAGTTGGGAGGCTTTCCTGCTGTGAACTTTGAATAGTAATTTTGGTATACTTCTAATACATACTTAGGTTCTACTTTTTATTGTAGTTATTTGTGTGTTTGTTATATCTGCCCCCTAGATTATAAACTCGTGAGATTGCATGCTGGGGTGGTGTCTTATTTAATATTTTTACCTCCCCCCACCAGCATCTAACACAGTGTTCTCGACATAGTACATATATAGTCAATATTCATTTAATTGAATTCAAACAATATAAAGTTCAAGTCCCACAGCCTTTAGAAAGTTAGTATACCTCTGTGCACTGGATGTGTGAAGCCATTCAGACTTTTGCATGTCTTCCTGAATAAGTGTTTTTAGAACTCAGTTATCCATATAGCAGCTAATTGATAATTATTTTTAGTATTTTTGAAGCCATTCATAACATATTTAGTTGAATTTCCCAGAAGACTTAAAGTGTGCAACAGAGTAATGTCTTTGAAGTGATGAGATCAGAAACCAAGGAATTAGCAAGGGAAAGTCATGAACAAAGGGAGGGAGCAGCTATTGACTAACGTTTGAGATATTTCTATAACAAGGCCTTGTGGTAACATTCTCATAGGATCACAAAACTTCAGAGTTTGAAGGGAACTCCATGTTCAAACATGTTCACCTAGTTCAAACCACATTTAAAAGGAAATTTCTTCTCCAACATTCCAGACACAAGTGATCAGCCACCCTTTGCTTGGAAACCTCCAATGAATCTGGAAGTCCATCATCTTTCAAGATCCCTTCTGTTAGGAAGTTTGTTCTTATATCCAACCTAAATTTGCCTCTCTGCAACTTCCGCCCATTACTCTGAGATTTTCCCTTCAGAGCTAAGCAGAAAAAAAAAAACTTATTCTTCTTCCCAGTGACAAATACTTGAAGACAGCTATCATATCACCACCAACTGAGTCATTAGTACAGAACATTGCAAAGATTCACTCATTGATGATTCAGTTTGCTACTACTTTGGGGATTTTCCAATTCAGCTTTGTGAAAAATATTATATTCATGTTCCTTGGTTATATCTGCATTTTCCCTTTAGGTGATCTGGATGCCAAATTGGATATTGATTACATCACTGATTGCAACAGTATTTGAACAATATTAGTTAATCTAATACTCAACACTTCACACAACTACAGTCATCAAATAGATATGTCAGAGTCTCCTGATGAACAGTGACATAATCAATAAGATGTCACTCTTTGGGTCATCCATTTTATCTTCCTCATGCTCAGCATGAATTTTGAGAAAGCTAATGAATCAGAAATAGTTTAAGCAATGGAGAGGATAGTTAAAGTAAATGTCAGAAAATCAGATAAGCTAAAAAAATTCATTGATGAACTGACAAGCTAAAAGTACATTTCACAACATAAAATTGCATGATGATAACTGTAGGCTATCTTTTACTGGCCAATATAGGTATTTTTAAAGTTTAGTGGTTATTAATAGTATTCATGTTTTTTTCTAATTAAAATTGCATTCTTTTAAAAAAATAAATTCATAGTATTTTAGTAAATTTTCTCAATTCTCCGTTACACTGTGTAAATAAAATCTTACCCTATAACCTTCAAAATAATTGAGTTCAAACAGCAACAGCAGCAGTAACAGAAAAAAGGTAGTTACTAAATACAGGCTCTAATTCTATCTATCAATTACAATCTTGGTCTTGTGGTAAAAAGATTTCTGGTGGTTACTAGCTGCAAAAATATTGATTTATCAATCTACCATGGGCAGTATTTTAGTGTTTTTTTCCTACATAAATATTTATCTGTAATTGCTATCAATTTTTTATTTTCCCTTGAGTTGTGTATCTAGTTGCACATAGATGCATCCCAATTCCTAACTCTCTTACTTATATTTGTATACAATGGAGATTGGTTATCATACATGATCTTGATAGTAAAGTGTCAAACAGGATTTGTGGAAAAGCTATTTTGGTTTGTAGTTTAGGATGAATTTTTATCAAATTGTGGATTAGCTGAATCTGCACTGGGCAAAATTATTGTGTATGATTAAATCACAAAATGGTTATTGCATTGTGTCATCTGAAGCAAAGTACAATTTGAAATACCAAAATTCTATTTTAAGGTTTCTTAGGGCAGAGTTACCTGGAGATTACCAGAAACATGAGACTCTTGGGGGGAGGTAGGGAACCCACACACATGCATGTGGAAAACTTGGGCAAACCATTCTGTATTAGGGCCAAAATTGAATCCTAGAATTGTAAAGATGGAAAGGACCCCAGACATCATCTAATCCAGCTGTTATCCCAAAGCAGATATTCCCTCTGGAGCATCCCTAAGAGATGGTCATTAAGTATCTGCTTGAACACAGTACATCCAATGAGAGTATTAGGATTGTATGACTGTAGAATATGTCTCATGACCTTTGGCTCAGGCATGCTTCCTCCATTATGTTTCATGCTAGATATTCCCATTATTGAGTGCTTTGTACACTATACTTAAAGAAATGTAAAGAAAGAGCATAATGTTTTAGAAGCCATGTTATACTTAGAATCATACTGAGTTTGCCCGTCATTTTTATGTAAACTATTTTCTAGATACATCTTCCTTATCCTGTTTGTTTAGTTGTTTTCAGTCCTGTCCAATTCTTTGTGACCCCATTTGGGGTTTTCTTGGCAAAGATACTGGAATGGTTTGCCATTTCTTTTTCCAGTTCATTTTACAGGTGAGGAAACTGAGGTAAACAGGGTTAAGTGACTTTCCTAGAGTCACACAACTACTAAGTGTCTGAGGCTAAATTTGAGTTCACAAAGAGGAGTCTTCCTGACTCCAGGCCTGGCACTATATCTGCTGTGCAATCTATCTGCAACCTTATCCTGTACTTAGGCAGCTGATTTTTTTTTCCTGATCTCCTAAGGTGCTAGTTACTTCTCTACCTTCAGTCCTCCCAAGATTATCTTGTATTTGCTTTGTATACATTTTGCATATACCTATATATGTGCATGTGGTATTTCTCTAGTTTGGAATGTTAACTTTTTGAGAGCAATGACTATTTTGCTTTTTGTCTTTTTACATGATAGATACTCAGTAAATCCTTGTTAATGGACTAAGTGCAAGACTTTACATTTAATCTTACTAGATTTGGCCCATTGTTCCAACCTGTCAAGATGTTTTGAATCTTGAATCTGTCACTCAATATATTAGTTGTCCCTCCTGTCACATACTGTATGATAAAGTAAAACTGTACAGCTCACATGCTTCATGAAGACATAGCATTTGAGCTGGGCCCTGAGCAATGGATAGGATTTCAATAGTAATAGATGAAGGAAAGAGGACATCTCATTCCAGAAATACAGTAGGCAATGAACTTAACAGAGTCATGAAGCTGGAAAAGTATAGGACATATTTGGAGTATAGAAAACTGTACAGTTTTGTTATATCATACAGTATGTGAAGGGAGGTAGTGTGAGTTAATGCTGAAAAAGGTAGTTTGGAGCCAAACCTAGGATGGGAAGAGGGCTTTGAATACTGCACTAAGGAATTTGGAATTTAATAGTTAATGAGGAGTCACTGAAGTGTTTTTGGGTTGGTCTAGTGACCCAATATGATCTGGGCATTACTGCAGGATTAACTATTGCCTCTTGTCCATTTTCTAAAATCCATTGCCCATACCAAGGAAGTCATAATATATGATATATATATTATGCCAAAATACAAAAAAATTGTAGCACTTTTTGTGATAACAACAAATTGGAAACAAAGACATATTCATTGATTGGGGAATGGCTAAACAAATTGTGGAATATGAATGCAACAGAATATTACCATGTTATAAGAAATGATGACTATGATGAATATAGGAAATCATGGAAAGATCTACATAAAGTGATGCGGAGTGAAGTAAGCAGAGCCAATAAAACAATATACTAACACAGCAATGTAAATGGAGAAAAAACTCACCAAAAATATCAAAAGCGAATGGTTGCAGTATTACAAAAACCAAGCATGGCTCAAAAGAAGAGATGAGAAGAACTTCCCACCCTTTTTTAGAGGTGGGAGGTCCTCAAGTGTTAACATGTAATACTTTTTTTACAGCCTTTTTGAATCTAGTGACCAATTCTGGGATTTTCCCCCCCTTTTCTTTTCTTTTTGTGTTTAAAAATATTATTTGTTATATGGGATGTTTCTGTGGAGAGGAAGAGGGAGGAGTACAGGGGGAACTATGGTAATATAAAAAGATAAAAGACCGGTAAAACTTATTTTAAAAAATAAATAAAATTGGTAGCCCCAAATTTTCTAAACTTGTTTTCCAGTAACTCTAATTTCTTCTGACAATTGAATAAAATTTAATTTTTAAAGGATATAATCTGATCTTTTCTCCTGTACCTTCCACCTTTTACCCTTCCAACTAAGAATACATTTCATAGCCCATACCACTTTCATCCAGAAAAAAGTAGTCTTGGATCTGAACAACCTAAAACATGGCTTCTGTTTTTTCTTCCTCATCTTCAGTTAGTATTTATTGAGCATCAGTGGAATACGGTGCAGCATACTTTTAACTCTGACACTGGTGTGTTTTTATTCCCTTAGTTATTTTAACTTGTTAAATTGTAGTCACAATCTTTGTGGTTAATGAAACAGTGAAAAGCCTACTCTGAATTTCACCAAGTGAAGCTGCGATGTGCAGGAAGGCATCCCTTTCTTCCTGTCTTTACATAAGACTAATCAAACTGACCTGTTTCCACAAGTATCTTTCCTTTTCCTGATAATTTGTTTAGCATAAAATCATTATTATAGCAGAAACTACATCTTTTGCTCATTGTAAACACCATTTAAAAATATATTGTAGGTGTGTATAAAATGTTATCCCATATAATATAATATTAATGATCATAATATTTCCATTTTCAGAACAGAACCTACTAATTGTTTTCTGGGCTACTTGGATCCAAAGTCCAAAAAAGAAAAAAAAAGGAAATAAAATGCAAAATGTATAGCCCTCTGGGGAAATTGAACTCCTTGGTAAATTTCTTAGCCTTACCAATAGGTTTGGCAAAACAAATCTCAGGAAGGATAAAGGGACATGAGACCTATAGATTGAAAATTTTATAAGTAAAAAGTGATTGAGAATAAAGGGGGAAAAAGTCTGATTTGTGAGATAGAATGTAGCCATATATTTTAATGGTAGTCTTTTCAAGAAGGTCTACTATTAAACACTGACATCACAGAATCAGAAGGTAGTATATTTCCTCCCTCAAATTTATCCAGCTCTAGATCTTAATCGTGTTCTCAGGACTTTATAATTCCTGTTGCTTTCCCTAAATTATATATACAACATATATTAAAATCAATTAAGGTGCTAGTCTTTTTTTAAATTTTTTTTTTTTTTTGGCAATTGGGGTTAAGTGATTTGCCCGGGTTCAGACAGCTAGTTAAGTGTCAAGTATTTGGTCTGAGGCCTGATTTGAACTCAGGTCCTCCTGACTTCAGGGCTGGTGCTCTATCCACTGCACCACCTAGCTGCCCCCAAGGTGCTAGTCTTAATGTCATAATTTACTCATTAAAATATAACAGATTTTTAATAAATCTAAAGTTGAGTAAATATAAAATGAAACCACAGAATTTCAGTTATAAGGGACCTCTCAAAACTACTTACTTCAACCAATATCTGAAAAATATTCCTTCTGCAGCATACTAGAAAAATAGTCATCTAACTTTTGCTTGGTGTAATGCAGAATGCATTCTCTCCCAAGGCAGCCCATTCTACTTTTGGAAAACTGTAATTGTTAGGAAACTTCCTCTATGAAGCCTAAATTGTTCTCTCTGCAACTTCTCCTACTGTTCCTAGTTTTGCCTTCAAGGGCCATATGAACCAAGTTAAACCCCTTTTCCAAAAGGTTTTTTTTTTTTACTTTTTAACTTAAATCTGGTAGTCTTTCTGTTCTCCAGAATAAGTCAGTAATCATTTATTAAGCATCTACTATATGCCAAGCATTTTGCTAGGCACTGGATATACAAATAGTCAAACAAATAATCTCTACTCTCAATGAGCTTATATTCTATCAGGATATACATAATATACATATGTACATAATACAAATATATATAATATATATGTGTTCAGGATATCTTTATCAAGATATAGAATATATACATCAAAGTACATCAGGATGGTACTATTTTTCTCAAAAAGAAAGAGGTCCAAGACTGTTATTTGCTCCTTCAAGGGATTTTACTCAGACATGACTAGTTAGCCTTGTTCCTAAGATATTTTTTGGCTTTTGCATTTAAAGAACTTGGAATAGCCACTTACTAGTGCTATTGGAATCAAAATTTTGACCTTTAACAAAATGGTTAATTTTCCAGAACTTCCTTTAACACCATCCAGTAGTCAAATATTTTCATTCTCCATGAAATGAGGAAATGAGTTAATACTAACCAAAATAAGTACTTCACCATTAATGATCATGTGCATAATCATGAGACATACTACACATACGTACATTGAGAAAGTAGAGAACAAACTGAACTCTTGTGATGAGTAGCATACAGATTTAAAGGTCAACATGGTAAGGCCAATGATGTCCTTTAGACCAGTGAATGTCCTCTGTGGTTAAATCTTTCAGCTTCCACAGCAAAGGTGTAACTAAAATTCCCTAGTATGAACTCTTTCTCTTCCATTTTGTTTCTCAGACTGAGTTCTGAGTCATTTTGGGGTTTTACAAAGCAAGTTCAAGGTGTTCTTCAAAACAAGAATTATAATAATTATAATAATAGATGGCTCACTACTTTTGTTGTTTGTATGATGCAGAGGTTAAGGCCCTGAAGTCTTAGTTCTAGCTGTGTAAGTAGAGAGAAGAGGTTGAATATGAAAGATGTTTTGCAGGTAGTAACAGCAAAATTTGGCAAATGATTAGATAAGTGGTATGAGAGAGGATAAGAGATTGAGGATAATGCCAACATTATCCACTTGGGAAGCTAGAAGAATGGTGTTGTCTTTGACATGGAAGAAGAGAGAGTTCATGAAGGATGAGCAGGATAAGAGATAGACTAGAAACAGGAAGACCAGTTATTACAGTTGTCTAGGTAGGAGGGAATAACAGCCTGAGCAAATGTGGTTTCAGTGGGAGGTGAACAAATGTGACAGATGGTAGAGATATTGCGGAGGCAGAAACCACAGGACTTAGCAATCAATTGGATGTAAGAGAGAGTGAAGAGTCAATGACTCCAAGGTTTCAGGTAAAGATTTCGAGTGGTTAATTGTATTATTAAGAGAAATAAAGAAGTTAAGGGGAAGGGGAGTTTTAGGTGGCAAGGTAATGTGTTCAAATTTGACATGTCAAAGAAAAGATAATGTAAAAGTAACCAAGACTGCAGATGAAACAAACATCCATAATCAAATGCTAAATCCTATGTACGAGACAAATGCAAATATGATAATAACTAGTTTCCATTTTGATTTATTTCTGATCATTCTGATATTTTTTGTGTTGTATTATCAATTTTCTTTATAATTCTGTGGATCCAGCAAACAAGCATATCTATAAACAAAATAGAAAATGTACCACATAAGGTTCCAGCAACCATGCTGATGGGATCCACCACAAATGTTCATTATCTAATCTCACCTGGATCCTCCACCTCCTCCTAATTTATTCCCTATCCTACTTACCACAAAAGCTTTTCCAAACCTTTTATTTCCTCAAATGTCTTACAGCACCACATTGCTTATTGACTGACTGGCTGACATTGTCATACCTTCTCAGATGAAGACCTTCAATATTTTGCAGAGAAAATAGATGCCATTCACTGTGAACATTCTCTTCTGTTTTTTCTGTATTTCACAATTCCTTTACATCATCCCTACTGTCTCTTCCTTTACTTCAGTCTCTGATAGAGAGGTTGCCATTCTCTTCATCAAGACCAACCCCCATACATATATCCTACTGTCTTCTCCAGCAAATTGACCCATTATTACTTGCACTCTCTCTAATCTTCAATCTCCCTATCTATTGTTTCCTTCCTTGCTGTGTATAAACATGTACAAGACTTCCCATTCCTAAAACTCCCTACCAGAGGCTACCCATCTTAGCCCCTTCTCTCTACTAATACCACCATCACCCTAGTTCAGATCTTTTCACCTCTAACCTGAATTATTGTAACAGCCTTCTAACTGATTTCTTTGCCATTAGTCTCACTTTTCTCCAGTCTTTACATAGTTTCTAAAATAATCTTACTAATGAACAGGTTTGACTGTTCCTTCCCCTGCTCAAAATCCTCAGTAGTTCCCTGCTACATATAGAATGAAATACAACTGCTGTGTGGCTGTGTACTCCTTTCATTGCAACAGCTTGTTGCTGTCCATGCTTTGCTATAAATTTTCAAAATGGAATTTACCCAAGAGTTCTTCCTTCAAACTCGTAGGAAATGAAATATATTCTTTAGGAATGAAGATTAGGATACATACAACTACTGACCCATTGCTTTATTCTGATTGGCAGTTTGGAAGAGGTTCTCTCCCTGAGGAGTGGGGAGAAGGAAGGAAGAGGATGCCGACAACTTATAAAATTTCCAGTAAAACTTGAGAAAGGAAGAGAGGTCATAGGTTTACCTAGGGAAACTTGTTGTATGCCTTAGGACACTGCCTTAAATTCTCTATGTCATGTTTCTTTCAGTATTGTTATTTTATTTCCTTTCTGATCTGTCTCCTCTCCCTTTTTTTTTAAACCAAAAAGATTCTTTTAATCACTACCTGCATCCAGTACTTACATCAGAGAAGGGCAGTAGATGATACTCCTATTTTCCTCAAAGAAGTCTGGCCAGAACTGGTGGCAGCTTACTGTTTTAGGAATCTCAATTCTCTTCTATGTAGGGTCCAGAAGATTTAAAAAGTAAAGACTACACCCCATAGAATAAGTATATCTGCAAAGACAGATCTGCAGGAGGGATTGTTTTCCTTTCTGCAGTTTCAATTTAGTTCAGTCCAACAAGCATTAAGTACAATAGGTGAAGAAAGGAAGGGAATTCATTCCAATCATAGGTAATGAGCAGAGGCACAGAGACAGGAAAGTGTAGAGCACATTCAGAGGACAGACAAGGGTTTCAGTTTAAATAGATCACAGAGTAAATATATGGAAGGGAACAATATGACAAAAGTATGGTGAGCCAGTGGAAAATGCCTTGAGTGATAGGCAAAGGTTAGCCTCCGGGGAAAAATGAGTACACAGTGACAGGTACATAATAAATGCTTATTGACTGACTGACTACTTACTTGAGAAGATTGAGGTTATCTTACAGCAACTCCCTCAACTTTCCGGCTCAGGATTTCTCAGTATCATAACCCAATCTCTCCTCTTTCCATTCTGTCTCAGAGGAAGAGGTATCTCATCACTTTGGTAAAGATAATTGCTCTACCTACATTCTTGATCCATTTTTATTCTGTCTTCTACCTGAACAGTTGCAGTAAACTCCTTACATATTTTTTATGCCTTGGCTCTCTCCATCCTCCAGTTTATCCTTCCAGTATTACCAGAATATTCTCCCTTATGTGTACATCACAATTGGGAAATGGCTGAACAAGTTGTGATATAAGATTGTGGTGGAATATTACTGTGCTATAAGAAATGAGGAACTCAATGATTTTAGAAAAACATGGAAAGACTCGCACAAAATAATGAAACGCAAAATGAACGGAACCAAGAGAACATTGTATACAATAACAGCAATATTGTTTTAAGAACAATTTTGAGTGAATAAGTTATTTTGTCTATTATAAATACCCAAATTAACTATAAAGGACATATGAAGAAAGACACTATTGTTGGCATTCAGAGAAAGAACAGTAAATAGAAGTATGTATAGAATAATTTTACATACACACACACATACACACACCTATTTGTTTAGACACATGGTTTAGACACATTTAGATGGTAGCCATCCCTGGGGGGGGGAGAGAGAAAAAAAAGAAATTTACACGATAATTTTATTATATATTTGAAAGGAATAACAAGTTGTGCATAGTAGATTTGTAGTTTCATGTATAATCATCTTTTCTTTATTGTACTATGGAAATGCTTGTTTTATTCCATAAATTAAAAATAAAATACTAGTCACTGTGCTAAGCCCAAGGATACAAAAAAGACAAGAACAAGATCCTTGCCCTCAAAGAGCTTACATTCTAATGCAAATAACTATGTACATTCAAGATATTTAAATATCTTGAGAAGAGATAGAGAGAAAGAGTGAGAGAAAGTGAGAGTGAGAGAGAAAGAGAGGTAAGCACTTGATGGTGAGGGAGACAGAGTGCTGGGCTTGGAGTCAAGAAGACCTGAATTCAAATATGGCCTCAGACACTTAACTTGGTATGAGTCCCTGGGCAAATCACTTGACCTTCAGCTCAGTTTTCCCAACTGTACAATAGTGATGATACTAATAATAGCATTTGCCTCACAGGGTTGTTGTGAGGTAAAAGCTTTTAGGACAGTCTCTGGCACATATTAAATACTATATAAATGCTTATTCCCTTCACACACACACACACATACACAGTAAGGAAGGTAATCTCAGAGGGAAGGAACTGGGGGTGGGAATGGGAACAGAACTCTTTCATACTGAAGTTGGGATTTTAGTTGATTCTTGAAGGAGCCAAAGAATCTAGGAGACAGAGATGAGGAGGGTAGGGCAGGATGGGGTGGTGGTGGTGGTGGTAGGGGCTGGGCAGCCAGTGAAAAGATATGACTTCGGAACATGAAAGGAATAAGGCATTCAGTAATCCAGTATGAATGTGGAGGAGGGGGAAAGATTGACACTGGGGCCAGAAGTGTCAGGGCACAGAAATGGAGTTAGGTGCTGAGGCGAACAGCCAAAGGCAGAAGGCAGTGTTTGGATCAGAAGCAGGAGTTCAGGTAGTAAGTGTCTCAGGAACTGCTGCTAGGCTGAAAAGGATCTATACTAGTATAGCCAAGATGGGGAGTTTCATGTGTAGATGTAATGCAGTTTGCTGCATTCGGTTTCATTGTAGGTTTGTGCATGATTTTATGTAAGTCTGGGAGGTAGTGTGGGGTAGGGGATAGAGAGATGGCCTAGAGGCCACAAAGAAGCAAGTTCAGGTGCTACATCCTACACAAAGTAGCTTTGGGCAGGACTCTCAATTCTAAGTTGCAGTGAAGATGCCTACCTGAACTGGTAGAAAGAATTTCTCTCCCAGAAGTGCCTAATGCCAATAAAATCGTGGATCTAGGCCCTATCTCTTTCCTGTGTGAGGCCAGCTCAAGCTTCTGATTTTTCTAAATTACCTGTAGATGGAGGACAATTGGCCACAGCAGCAGTATTTCTTGCCACCGGAAAATAGCATCTAAACAGTAGTGAGCTATGGAGGGAGGGAAAGATGTCTTTTACCACAGAGGCTAAGTCAATAGATGAAATATCCCCAAGGTCAACAGTTTCTACAAATAAGGCAGCAGAGTTCCTGAGGAGAAGCTACCAGAAAGAGCTGGAGGGGTAACGAGCCATTACCGGACCAGCTTCTCCCCACTCACCCACAGCTTGGAAAAAAATTACTTTTCCCCAAAAAAAGTCTGCTTGGGTTCTGGGGAAGTTGAACTCTGAAACTTGCTGGGCTGTAATGAAATGTTTCTAAATGAAGCAGAGGCAAGTGTTTGAGTAACCTGAGGCCATGCCCTGCCACTTTTCTCTTCCCCAAGCTGAGCTCAGAGACAGAACTACTCAAGTCGGGGGTGGAATTAGGTGGGTGGCTGGTTAAAGTTGAGATATTTGTGTTGCCACTCCTTTATTTCCCCCATCCTACGCTCTTGCTTTTATTCCCATTGCCAGGGGGCAGGAAACAGCTCACACTGTACCCACACATACTTGGATCTCCTTTCTCAGCCTCCAGACTAGACCCTACATCATCATCTTCAAATTAAGATTCACGGGGAGCCTTGGGGTTCATGGCACTGTACTGAATGTTTCACCAGCTTCCTCCCCCACCACCCCACAGGGAGCTTTACTTAATCCCTAGCAATCTGTCTGCCTGGCAATGACAGGATCAATGTCAGGCCACACACTTTACACCTTAACTTTGACACTGTGAGCAAACTTTAGTCTAATGTTCACTACAATGAGTAGAAATTGTCGTTTGTGTTTTGTTTCTAAAATCTCATGGTCTTTACCCTGGACCCATCCTTATTGGCTTGATTTTATATATGTGTTTCTAGGAGAAGAACTTGGACTGGTTTCCTCGGATGCGAGCCATGTCTCTAGTTAGCAATGAAAGTGACTGCGAGCAAAATGAAATTAGAAATCTGCAAGAGAAATTAGAATCAACCATGAGTCTGGTCAAACAGCTGTCTGGTCAGTTAGCTGAGCTCAAGGAACAGGTAAGTGTTCACAAAGTGGGTAGAGCATGCCTGAAGTGGAGACCAGGAGACTCTTGCAAAGAAAACTTTATCAAAAGGGATTTTTTTTCCTTGAAGTACAATGGATGAAACAAAATTAGGTCTGATCAAGATCTTCTACATTGGTCAGTAACACCAAAGTTCCATCTTAAAACCACATATTCAAGAGAGCGGTGCAAAGCCTTAACTAAGGATTCGAGTACATAGGGGAAATTAAGTTGAGTTAGGGCAAGGGGTGGGAGTATGGTAAAGAGGTGAGAGGATAGTACAAGGAATGACCACTACTCTGCATGGCTAAGGTAGACTAGAGACAGAGGTCATGGGAATTGAGATAGTTGGGGTCCTTGGAGGCCATATTCTGGGGTAAAGGAAAAGAGTATGAACCAGGTTCTTAACTTATTAGAGAGAGAGAGTCACCTGGTCCGTAGATGTCAGCAACAAGAGTTTGGACATAAGGGCATGAACTTTAGAGGAGAAATAAGAGATGGTGGTCATCTCTGTGGATGACACAACATCCCATGAAAGTGGAATGGTCTGAAAATGGGAGGGAAAACAAGAGATATAGAAACTCTTTCATCTGGCCCCATGTGTCAGGGAGTATGAGAGGACCATCCAGTCTTGGAAAGGGTGCCAAAAGATGTGGTTCCTTTAAGAGAAAGTTTGAGTTTGTGAGCACCAGAAGACAGAAAGCTTCTGAGATCAAGGAAACTATGACTATAGATTTAGATCTAAAAGGGACCTCAGAGGTCATCTAATCCAATCCCTTGATTTTACAGATGAGAGACCTGAGGCTCAAAGAGTTGAAGTGACATATCCAAAGTTACCCAGATCCCCTGGGTTCAAATCAGTGATCTTCCTACTGTGTAACAATATAGAAGGTTCTAAGAGAGCAAAACGAAAATGGATTGTAGAGGAGTATATTGGGGGAGAGCTAGTGCTGACTTTGTTAGTGCTGTGGTAGGGCTGATCAGTACCAGAAGAGGTATGAAAGCTACAGGATGTTGGATGCTTTGGAACCCAGGCCAGGTTGCTGACACTGGGATGGTTTGGAGGGGTGAGATGGGATGTTCACTCCCCTGGAGGTGAAATTACATCCTGAGGATGGTAGCATTTGGGGCCCAGCCCTAGGTGCACCATGCTACTTGCAGCTCTGCAATAGTACTGAGCTCTTTACCCTCCAGGGAGTTACTTTCAAAGGCTGGAAAAAAGTTAATACTGAATACACAAGTCCAGCTTGAGCCTTGATGGATAATATTTTCTCTAGCTGTAGTCACCCAAGAAAGCAGAACACCATTGGTTATGTTCTAGTCGTACAAGTCAATCCCTTCTTGCATGGCACCATATTACTAATAATTATATTTCTAATAACAGCTGTAATCCTTGTTCTTAACATACTGTATTACGGTAAAGTAGGTTGGCTTAGCAGACACAGAATCATCTTCAGGATCAGGAAGAACTGGGTTATATGTATGTCATCTATTATGTGTGAGACTGGAGACTCTTAGCACTTCTTAACCTCTCAGGGCCACCAGGCAACTCTAAGGCTGAAAGTTGCAGAAAAGATGTTGAGCTGCACTGATATAGGGAGTTTCCCTAAACCTATGAAATCACAAATGTGGTCCGATCTCCATTATTTTTTCTTATACTTTTGTGAATCATAGTTATATATTAAAGGAATCATTGTCTCCTGTTTCCTAGCTGCAGGCTAGAATGTTGGTAGACATATCCTTTAAGATTAGTCACATGTATATGTTTCTCTGTGGCACCTAGCAATGTATGGATGTTAAAAGAAATTAAGCCATGCCTATCTATCATAGCTCAATAGTATTCATTAATAGTTGAGAAAATCAGCTTATCTCTCTGTCTCTTTCTCCCTCTGTTTCCTTCCCCCTCCCCCCTCCCACCACAGATGACAGAACAAAGGAAAAATAAGCAGAGACTGGGCTTTCTTGGATCAAACACACCCCATGTGAATCATCACATGCCACTGCACTGATACCATGGGGGGAAGCCGTGACTAGCCTTTCATCAGTATCCCTGCTTGATTACAGAATAAAGAACTGAGATCGGGGGGAGTGAACAGTGCCTATTGTTACAAACTTAAAAACAACCAAGTGCCAAGATGTTAAGTGGTTTTGCTCTGGGAACAATTTACAACTGTTTTTCATGGTTGAGAAGACCACAAATGAAAATGTAATAGCTACAAAGGGTACTTTGGGGTACATGTTATACATTCTTCAAGCAACCTGACATATCTTCAATTGAAAAGAATGATTGGGGAGGAACAGGGTGAGGATGAAAAATAAGGCAGATAGAAATTAATAGGAATCAGGTTTGTCTCACTGTATCAAATGACTGCCATGGTGGTGCAGCATCTGCAATACTCTGTTAATTATAGTAAATAAGTTGGGGAAACAGGAAATAATGTTTCTATGTTTTAATTTCTACTAGTGTAGAAAAACAATGAGAGTTGCAAAAATTGTCAATGCTACTGAATTTTAGCTGTCACAAGGCAATTTTCTTATTTATAACATGAAGCACAATGGATTTACAACAGTGGGAATTTAATCCTTTGGAGCTTATGCATGTTACATTGACAAACTAACTGGAAAAGTGATTTCTTTTCTTTTCTTTTTCTTTTTTGGATTCAAATGTTCTCTATTAATGTGGCTGCAAATGGAAATTTTTACTTATCTTGTTGTTGAAACATGTTTCATAGTTATTTATATTCTAAGATTTTAAAAGATAGAAGAAAAACCCAAAAGTAAGCCCCATGGAAAGATTTTTTGAATGCATATGTGCTATTAAAACTCAGATTGAGATTGAAAAATTAAAAAGGCCTAAAGGTGGCAGAAGTCTTGAGGGACTTAAAATGGTGGCATTATATTTTATAAGCACATGATAGGAGCAATTTGATTTGTGCATGCAATGCTTAAGGAAATCAGCAGTCTTATTTATGCTATTCCTTTAGTTGAAAAGAGAAGCCAAGAAGTTTATGGAAAATGAGAGAAAATGTTGATTTTAATTGAAATTTTAACTATTGATCAGAGGTTTTGAAAATATATTGAAGATGTTTAACCCTTCCCAAAGGTAAAATACTTTTCATATTAAGTTATAAAAGAATATTCATAACTAGCTAGAAAGGCCAAATGACAAAAGAAAACTAATTTTTTTTTACCTGCTCTCCTTCATTCTACAAGATCATTCTTATAAATATCATGTTTAGCATGTTAGGGCAAGATGCAGATAAGAAAACCTTAGAAAAATAAGAGCAATATTATAGAGCTGAGAGCCTGGTGATCTTGTATGGTTTAACATTTTTGTCCCATATATACAATTATAGAATACTTCAGTACTTCAAAGGATTGATGGTCTGATTGGTATAGGTAACTCTTCTTTTACTATTACTAAAGCAAATCTCAACTTTTCTATCCCATGTAGACAATCTTCATAAGCTACCGCAATACTTTGATGGTTCTCTGCTCTCATTGACATGGGAGTATCCCTTCCAACTGCGCAAGTTGAAACCCACCTTCTCATCTTATGTAACCTTTTTCATGTTTTTCTATATGTCTTCCACAAAGGGGATCACCCAATATATTAAATCTCTCAATAATGTATTAGGTACCAGTGAAGCATGTGTGCAATCCATCAGATTTATCTCACTCTCACTAGATAACCAACTCACTTCATTTTCCAGTCCAACGATCCTTTGATAATATCTATTGTGTTGCTTTTTTTTTGTACAATACTTTGTTCATAATATCCTACATCTTAGTCAAGCTCACCATGACTCTCCATTACCCTTTTGATGACCCATACCTTTCATTCTTGAGAGAATGTTCTATCCCATGTTTCACAGACATATAACATCATTAGAAGAATATTGATGACATTTTTCAAAATTGACTTTTCCATGAAAAGGAATCATTATGAACATTGCACAGTTTCCCAAATGCAATCTGGCCTATTCTATTTCTGTTAAATTCAGAATACAGTGCCTCATTCATCTGTAAGTGTCTATGTGAGCAATGTGTACTAATAGATAAGCTCATTGGAGTCATAGAAGCATAGAGCAGAAAAGCCTTAGAGGTTGTCTCATCTAACTCCTTAATTTTATAGATGAGGAAGCAAACTCGGGCCCAAAATTCTACAGGTAGCAAAGTGTCAGGGCTGGAATTTGATCCAAGGTAGTATGACTCCAAAGCCCATGCTTTTTCCACTGTACCATACTGACTCCTACTGGTCACCTAACTGAATAGCACATTCTACATAATAGCTATTCTTTGATTTGGTGTTTTCCATGTGGATAGTAGACTAAGCTCTTTTGAGTGATTGTGAAGTTCATCTTCATAATCAGTGTCATCATCATTACTTGTGATGAGCCTCACCAAACTTAGCCAAGCTTTTCCTCTGATAGCAGAGAATCAATTGCTGACCCACTGACCCATACTCAAAGCTATGCCACCTTGATAAGACCTCCCAGGACCTTGTGCTCCATTAATACAGTCTTAAAGGGCCCAGGGTCATCTTACCATAAGAGAGCAAAGCAGGACTTTAGTGGATGTCAGTTATAGAAATTGAATTTCAAATTCTTTAAGATGTCGCATATAACCACAATGCTTCAGTTCAGTACCCAGCCTGTAAAACTCCTGAAAGGCATTAAAATGTAATTGGGAAATATTTAATAGGATAAATAAAAATACAACATAGATAATGTTAATTTGTGGTTTTCTAAGTCAATATGCAGTGGACTATTGGGATCCATTTCTATGAGTTTGACACCACTGTATAGTTTCAAAACTCATTAATTTCTAATAAAAGTTAAAATATACATTCACATAGGAAAAAATAACAAATAAAAAATCAACTTTGCTCCTGACCACAGTGAGATGCTGTTGGTAGCACCTGAGGAAGATGGTATGTATGTGTTTGTGTGTGTGAATCAAATATCTGAACATCCTTGATATGCGCCCATCAGGGCAAGTGATCCTTATCCTGACAAGACATCTTCACTTGTTCAATCTCTGAGGTACTACAATATTGCAATTGATTCAACTGCTCCTTACTCTTGACTAAACCTTTAAATCACACCTTACCTAACTATTTTATAAGATAGTCATTCTAGCCAATGATGGTTATAAGCAGTATTAGAAAAATGCCTGCTAATGAAAGTATTTTCAAATTATTTAATTAAAGAAGGAAAACCATCATGGGGATGTGTGGGGCAAGACATGGAAAGGTGAGATTATGATCTCACTATGATTTTACAGCTGGAAAGTACTTTAGAAGTCACATCACCTAATCCCTTATTTTTTAGATGAGAAAACCAAAGCCCAGAGAAATTTTGTGATTTGATCAAAGTCCACTGTGAATTGAAAGCAGAGGCTCCGTTCAAACCCAGGTTCTGTGAGTCCAAGTCCAGAGCTACTGGCACTCACTGTATCCTAGCTAAGCTACATTGCAGATTCCCTTGCATACAACTTAAGCAACAGATAGCATTCCTGCATAAGATGAAGCTTTGTATTCTCTGAATGGAAAGAAAGAACAGATTTATTTGTTTGCACTGGTATGAAATACTAATCCTCAGCTATTCTTTCAATTGTCAAGCATTCTCTCTCATTCCTGCTTCATAAACAGTTCCTTTTTTAGGAAGAGATCTTCTTGTAGAAGATTGCTTTTTGGAAGCTTGGAAGCAACCTAAGATCTCAAAACCAACACCCCCTATCAGGTAATACTTGCCCACAGTGTTTGCTTCAGTTTTATCATCCAAAAGAGATTTTGCCATCAATAGGACTATCACTTGAACAGTGTATAAATACTATTCAGTTTTGCTTGCTATGACTTCCTTCTCTTCCTCCAGTTGCTAATAGAAGTCTAGATTCTTTAAGACAAATAAATATACCAAGATATTGATGTCAGTTTAAGGATGATAATTGGAATGTGTGTGTATATGTGTGCGTAAGTAACTGCTTTACATTTGTACGCATACGTTGATGCAACTGGTATGCCCATGAGTAATATGCTTCATATTAATGTAAATTTAACAAAATAAAACTAAGCATCTTTGAACTTAACAGCTTAAAAGAAAATCAAATATTTGACTATTAAAACCCATGTTAGTTTTTTTTAAACATCATGGAATGATGAATGTAATTTTCAATAAATAAAATAGTTTGACCATTTTAAGTTCTATTCCCTTGCTCCATTTCCAGACCTAAGAACTTCACACAAATATATTTTTTTAATTAAAATGTTCTTAGATGAGATAGTGTTTTCTGTTTTATGAGAGGCTATAATGTTATAATAAATGAATTACATGCTTAACAAGATTTGTCATGTTTTAAATGAATTTACAAGAAGGATTATTTTCCTTGAGCATCAAAATCCATTCAATTGGTGGTCAGAATCCGGTTTCTAGTTAAAGATTGTTCATACAAGTCAAAACTAATTGATCTCCTTCTAGCCATGTTCTCAGCTGACTACTGTTTCCTTGGTTTGTAGTTCTTGCCTTAGTGCAGAGAGCCTTGCATCCCTAGGGCGTAGAATAATTATGTGAAGGAGTAGATGGGGACGGAACTTGTGCTTTCTGAGAAGTAACCAGGAGAAAAGAGAGGCAGACATGTTTACTATGTGCTCAGTATAGGATTACTAGCACACTTGAATATAAGTAGATAGTTAGAGCAACAGGCATATAAATGTTGCTGAGACTAGAATTAAAGTTACAAATGACGTTTAACTCAAATGTGAATTTAAGAATGCTTTAGGAAGTAGTTACTATAAGATAATAAGAGAGGCAGCTGTGATGTAGGACAGAGTCAGAAGAGTCTCGTACCCCCTCTCCCTGCCCCATTTCTAGCCTCTGACATATTTTGGCTGGCTATATAACCCTGTTTAAATGACGATTTCTCATAACCCCTAACAATTCACTAAAAGATACGTTGCAGAGCAGGTGCCCATATGCATCTGTTTAGGGCATTTCCCTCTGTTGTTGAGCCGTTTCAGTCCTACTCTTCTTGACCCCATTGGGGTTTTCTTGAAAAGATACTGAAGTAGTTTGCCACTTCCTTCTCCATGGGCATTTCTCTACACAGATGAAATCACTCATCCAGGTCCCTCTACTCCCCCCTCAAAAAAAAAGGTGAAAGAACTGATGCCCTAAAAACCAATGGAGTAAATCCTGATAAACAGACCACATCAGCTCTTGCTTAATAAAAAGCAGATCACCTGATTAACTTCATAGGAATGGATACAGAAACTACAAATAAGTTTCAGGAGAGGAGCTGAAGCACTCATAAAGAACATAGTTTTCCTCTGAATTAGAGTTGCTTTCCGAACTTCAAACATCTTATGGAAAGACTGTGTTTTTGGCATGGTACAATGGAAAGAATGCTGGCTCTAGAGTGAGAGAGCCTGGGTTCAAATACCCCCTTCTGTTGTTTACTGCCTGTATGACCTTGGGCAAGTCAGTTGACTTTCCAGAGCCTCAGTTTCCTCATTTGTAAAATGAGTGGATTGGATTAGGGGCATTTCCACCTCAAGAGCTGTGATCCTGTGGTCAACACAGAAATCAATGCTTCTCTGAATATTTTATGTCTTTTTTAACTACTAGGTTCTGTCTGTCTTACTGACTGACTAGGTGGCAAAGCTAGTCATTGTTTTGATCTTATTCAACAAGGAAGACCTGGTTTTGGTTGTCTCATGCTCAACCTTAGGGTGCCCCACCACACTATTCTGAATATGGAGGAAGTGCCAGGCTCTCTGATTCACAGACCATCTAGCTCCCAGATCCACCTCTGGATGGCTATATATTGTGCATGTAGTCAGTATGGACTTATCCAAAATGAATTAGCTACATTACTACAAAAACCTGCTATCTCCCTTAACCATGTTTCACTGAGCCCTAGACATATCTGTCAGTCAGTAAGCATTTATTAAGCACTTATTATGTGCCAAGCAATGTGCTGTCACTTTACCACTGGAATAATAGAAGCGCTTCCCACAAAAAGAGACCAAATACATTTGCCATAAAATCAATAAAAAACAATAAATAATACAATATCTATTACCTAACCATGCCCCAGTTCCAATTTCTAAATAGTATATTGGTTGCTCAGTTTTCAAAGCTCCAGAAAATTCAGAGTTCAGTTCATTTACTTCCATGTCCCCCTTGTGCTTCTCCCCCCTGCCCTCTGGCCTTTTCTCCCATGAGCTGGTAAAGAAATGTGGACAAAATTAGACAATTCACAATTGATATTCAACTCATGCACCCAGTAAGGCCAGTCTATGTTGGCATGTTTTGGAGGTGGTGGTCAGGAATTGGTTTCTGGGAAGTCATGTGTGAACCACAGTAAAAAGGCCATTATGGCTGGAATGTAGAGTACATGGAAGGAACTAAAGATAGAAAGGGGCCAAATTGTGAAGAGATGGTTTGATCCTCAGAGTAATAGGGAATTACTGGAGTTATTGAGTGAGGGAGGGGTGGAAACATGGTCAGGACCATTGTTAGAAGGACAACTAATGCCAGCACCCTTTCAGTTCAGATTTGATATTGGCATAAAGTGAGGCATTGAACTCAGAAGACATTGAACATTTAACAAAGGAGGTTTACTTTACTCTTAAAGCAAGAATATGCAACAGGACTAAAGTGGCACTTAGCTTTTCTGGATGTAGCCCTCCTTTTTACCATCTGGAAACATGGCTAATCAGTTAGTCATAAGAGTATGTGACTTGCCATGATCTTAGATCTCCATCAAATCTGAGAGGCTCAGACTCCTTGTGACTGGGGGTTTTTTATGTACTTAGATGTACTTAGGAAACTGTGTCAAAAAGCCATGGCCAATCACTTCCCAGACACTTCCTGGGTCTTTCTCATGCTGGTTATCTCATGGGAGTCACAGGAAGTTCAGGTAAAACCTCCCAATGGTATGGGTGGGAAGAAAAAACTTGTGTTAGGGAAACACTGTTCATATCACATACTACCTTTTGGTAGCAAGGTCCTGAGTATCTTTTGAAATAGTGGTGTCAAACTCAACTACAAAAGAGTCCATTAAACCATATAAAAGGATCCCTTCAGATACATGCTGACTTAGAAAACCACATATCATTTATGTTCTATTGGATTTTGTATTGTCGATAAGTGTGTGCATATTCCACATACTGATGGTGAGTGGAATCATCTTTGCAAAAGTTGTACATTTTTTTGTGTTTTGACTGCAGAGTGGGATCCCCGCCTGCTGTGATAATTAGGCCAGGGTTGGGTAAGCAGACAATTTTTCTAGCCCCTTCTTCACACCAAGAGGTAAGCAATGAGATCCTTTAAAGGCTGCTCAGACACCCAGGGGCCTTTAAATCCCACTGCTGCTTCCAGTGAGAAGATGACCCTGGCCTGGACAGCCTGTGTACAGGGTTGTGACTATATCTCCCAATGTATTTGCATCTGCTGCTTCCTCATTTGCTTGTCACCACAGGACTTTGAGATAGGTAAAAATGGTAAAATCATATGGGTGATGTCTTTTGATTCGTGCATAAATTGGATTCGTGCATAAATTGGAGTTGCATGAAGTCGTCGGCCTCACTCTCTCTTCCAGAGTTGTTACAGTGGCAGGACAGAATCAAGACGACTGGTGATGGTCCAGGATGCAGTGGATGACCTTGGCATTTTTGATGTCTAACCCCACAGCACCTGCTTCAGCTGCCTTCATGGCCACTGGAACAAATTGTTCTCATCTGCCCATTTCACCAGGGAAAGCCTTCACATGCTTAGGGTAGGCATCCTCCTAACTCACCAGCAGGTTTGAGATCCCTCGGTTACCCTCAACCTGTCTGCCTAAACAGCTTACCAGGGTGTGGCCACTGTGCATGCTTCAGCTTCTTGGAGCCACTTGTGAGAGTTAGATGGATCAGGTGGACACCAAAGAAGAAAAGCAGCATTGTAAAGGGCTCAGCAGCCTTCACACCAGAGGTACTAGTCTTCCCTGAACACATGCTACACACAGAGCCCTATGAAGGGGCAAGGACCTTAAGGCAAAGGCAACTCCGTACTGGGGAAAGAATAAGGAAGGGCTAGAGAGGGTGAGCCAGAACTATAGCCAAAAATAGGTCATTTAAAAAATTCAGATAAGTCTTCCTGGACTTTAGATCCAAGAAACTACTGGTAAGAGAGCCCTTCCAGGGTAGCACTGATTTATCATAAGACATAGCTTCTGGGAGGTTGGACACCTGAACTGGGCAATAAGATGCCTAATGATAAAGCTGTTGATCAACAGGGAAAAATTCTTGCCATGAGATGGTAGAGTATTATTGCCAGCTTGGCAGCCACTTGGGTTTGGAATAGTTAACTTGCCCTTAGTTAGGTTAATCAAATGATCCTATGGCCAGCAGGACATGGTATCACCACCCAAATGTCCAAATTTTATACTGAACCCACTTCCCAACTTCTGCTATTCATGTAACAAGCTTCAACCTGATTGTTTAGCATATAATATCTCTGACGGGTGCTGGCATGCCCCACAAACAACCCTATGCAGTGGGAGGCATCAGCAAAATTCCTCCATTGGTACTGATCCCAAAGCTTTTGACTGTCTAATCCTGTGCTCTCCAGACCCCACACCACTTGGCCAGACCAATGGCCATCCCCCAGGAACTAGTATAGATGAAAATCTTCTCTACCTCATCCCTCCAGGTTCTCTCACATGCCAGCCATGAATCCTGGAGCTTAGCCAACTAGAAGAATTTGCCAGGGATTCTACTCCCAAAGGTGTCTCCTGTTACCAAATTAGTGGAAGCTGAGGTCCAGCTACATATACCTCTCTTGTAACAGAGGGAACCGTCAGTTAACCAGGCAAAACGATGTTGCTCAGGAATCAGTCCTTATGGGCTGGGATCCATTGGGCCAGCAGAGGAGGCAGGGTTCCAAAGTCTAGATTGAAGACCTCAATCTCTGGCATAGTTACCACCCGGGGAGGTATTACTGCCCTGGGAAGGGCACTAAGACCAGAGGGATGCAGGTAATATGGTTTCTAATGTACCATTTCCATTTAGCAGTAGAAGCCTCCTGTGCTCTACTCATCTTGTTAGAACCACCTTGCATTACCCACTTAAAATAACAACTTCTGGACAAAGGATCCAGACTCTGTGTCATCTGATCAGTAACAACTGGAACACAGTAAGAAGCAAGCAATTGCTTTACAAAAGCATTATGGCAAGTGACTTTTCTGAGGAACTTGGAGCTCCAGATACCTAACACTTATTCTGGCCATCCTTTGGTGTGTGCCAAAGGTGCCACTCAGCCAGGTCATTATTGATAGCCACCTCTAGAAACATGGGCCTTGTGGAATCATAAAGGCCCAAGGGGAGAGACTGCTGAACAGCCTGCTTTACATGTTCTAGAGATGTAGCCTATTCTGAGCCCCACTTGAGAAATGCAAAGCTGTGGGTAACTTGTAATTGGAGGCCATCAGTATACTTAGGTTGAGAATGTGCGCTCTCAAAAACCTGAAAAGTTCAATAAATCTCTGGGTTTTGCTCTTAGATTATGGGGAAGTGTCTGTGGCATATTCAGACTGAGCCTGGAATCCTCGGGATTTTCCCCACCCACTGTGTTTTTTTTTTTAATTAATTTATTTTAACAAGAAACAAAATCCAAATTAAGGAAACAAACTAACTGGAAATTTGTAACCTAAGCCCATTATCTAGACAACCGTAAGTAGTAAAATATGGACTGAAATCACAACTTTGCAAATGTAGATTTATATGTTTTTTTGGGAATTTGTCCCTTGTTCTGGTTCAAGCTGCCTCTGTTCTTTTGTGCTCTTCTGCAAGTGCTTCAGACTACTGGTCTGGTTTCTTGCAGACACTCACTTTGGATTCTAGGGCCCCGTTTCCAAGAATTGGATCAGACATTACCACCTCCCTTCAAACAAAAGTTACACTATATTCTTATTAGGCACCCATCTACAGAAAGCTCAGAATACTTCATAAGTACATTTTGTTACCACTTGGATGAGACAGATATTACTCTCACTTTATAAATGGTCAGAACTTTATTAAGACCAAAGGTTAGGGCAACTTGAAAGATGGATAAACTGAAGGCTAAACTTGTTACCTTATATGGGTAGTAGGAGTCCTAACTCCCAAGACACTGAGTGGTATGTGGTTGCTATATCTACCTACAAACGCAGCCACGCTTCTGTATTCTCTTTTCTGGCCTCATCTCTTATCATAATTTAACTACCCTGTGATTTTCTGCACAAGGGACTCATAGCTGGCCTATTTTTCTCAGAGAAAAGCTTTGAGATAATTTCCATCCACCATTTCAAGAGATGGAAGATTAGGTTCTAATTTGAAAACTCTTCACACTAACTCAACCTCCATACTACAGGAGCAGTGGCAATCATTGCCTAGGCCTCAAGGAAGTGATGTCCAAAGTGACTAGGTGGGGATTAAAGTGGGTACCAAAGGAAACATATTTCCCACCCCCCTCCAAGAAGAAGGACTTTTTGCTATTCTGGTGGGAAGATGCTGGTATGGTTGTGCAGCATTAGAGGACATGGAACACAGGGTGTGTCAATATGGTACTCAATGCTCAGTCTCACTTGGGACAGTCAATCATTATTACTCCAGGAACAGGAAAGGAATGAATCTAGACTCCTCCCACTAGCAGCAGCTTTCCATCAAATACATGGGACATGGGAGAATACCATGGGGTGATAGGAGTCTGTACCTCCATCCTTTCCCAACAGAATCCATTAGAGATTGGTTTCAGAAAGTGTACAGAGCCCAGTGGTTCCTCTGAAACACTCAGATCTCCTTCAATGAGGGCTCTGCCCTTCCAACTGCAGGTACTATATAAGGGTGTGGAGCATCAGGTTCTGCCCTTCCCCTGGTAAACTGACCCAGATCATTGTGTCCATGTGTAGAAAATGCCAGTCACCTAATATAGGATCCTTCCCATTGCTGCCCTTGCCCCAACCCACCCCAAACAAGCATTCCTACCTTTGACAAAGGACTTTGGTGTCTGAGTGTGGCCGTGGTGGAGAGGGAAACTCCGCTTCCGAGCCTTCTTCTGTGATTGTCACCTTCACGTAGTACCAGCACCGTTTCCCTCTGGGGAGGGGCTGCTGAAGCGGGAATCATTGCACAAGAATTAGAGTACTTGAGAAGGAGGTCACTGTGTGGATGAGGCGTCCATCCCACCGTGTTCCAGTCCCACATACGTGGCTTGCATTCCACCCAGAGGGCGGTTGTCTTAACATCCTCGAACGTCACCCTTCTTGCTCCACAACCTCCCCGTCCCTGTCCCCCGCCCCGCTGAAGATAACCTCGGGTCCCCGGAGGGCTGTGGCACGGCCAGTGGCTTCAAGTCGCAGCCACCAGCAACAGGGCTTGGCTCCACGGGCGGAAGCAGCCGGGCCTGCAGGCGGCCAGGAGGAGATAGTGGGGGGCGCTTCAGAGGCCCCTCCTCAGGCTCGAGGAAGGGTTCGAGAGTCTCCATGTCATGCGCCTCAGCTTTTCAGCGGGGAGGAAGTCATGTCTTAGCTGCAGGCCTCCCAGCTGGCCGCTTGGCCGGCACGTTGGGGAAGCTGGCCAGCCAGTGCAAGGGTGAACTTAAGCGCTGGAAGGGTCGCTGCCTGACCCGGCCGGCCAAAGTGGCCCCATCAGGTCACATAGAACACGAAGCGGCGGGCAGCCCAGCCCACCGGTGCTGCCTGGCTCCAGCCACCCACTGCTGATGAAGGGGGCTAGACTGAATTTTCTTAGGCTTGATTTCCCACCCCTTGCCCTTCATATGGAACACATCTGATTTAGGGGCTCTGCTACCATGGCCTCCTCTAGCCCAGTCAATATTATGTCATCAATGTAGTGGTATGCAACTCATACCAGTCAGTATGAGTGTCCTCAGGAAGGGAGACCCCTTTAGGTCTCTGAGTACCAGTCAGTCAACAAATATTTATTAAGTATCTACGTTGTACTAGCCACCATACAAAAAGAGGCAAAGACAGTTCCTGACCTCAAGGGACTCACAATCTAATGGGGGGTGGGGAGAAAACAAGCCAATAAATATGTGTAAACAGGCTATAAAGAAAGAGAAGGCACTAGAATTAAGAGGGGTTGGGAAAGACTTTTTGTGGGAGATGAGATTGTAGTTGGGACTTAAGGAGGCCAGGGAAGCCAGTGGGCAGGAGATGAGAAAAAATATTGCAGGCATGAGGGACAACCAGAGAAAATGCCCAGACCTGAGAGATGGAAAGTCTTGTCCATGGAACAGCAAGGAGGTGGGTGTGGCTGGATGGAAAAGTACCTGATGGGGAGTAACATCTAAGGAGACTGAAAAGGTAGGAGGGAGCTAGGTTATGAGAGGCTTTGAATGCCAAACAGAGTATGTTGTATGTGATCCTAGAGGCAATAGGTAGCCACTGGAGTTTACTGAGTGCAGTAGGTGACGTGGTCCAGAACCTTAGCTTTAGGAAAATCACTTTGGTGGCAGAATAGAAAATACATTGGAGTGAGAAGAGACTTGAGGCGGACAGATCCACCAGCAGGCTATTGCAATAGTCAGGTATGAGGTGATGATGGCATAGACCAGGATGGTGGCAATGTCAGGGAAGAGAAAGGGACAGATACAAGAGATGATGAAAAGGTGAAATCAACAAGCCCTGGCAGCAGATTAAATATGGTGGGTGAGAGTTAGTGAAGATTCGAGGATGACACCCAGGTAGTGAGCCTGAGAGAGTGGGAGGATGGTGTTGCCCTCTATAATAATCAGGAAAGTAGAAGGAGGAGAGGATTTAGGGGGAAAGATAATGAATTTCATTTTGAACTTGTCAAGTTTAAGATGTTTAAGTTCAGTGTGTCTGAAACACAATTGGAGATTCGAGAATGGAGATCAGTAGAGGGATTGGGGCAGGGTAGGTAGAACTGAAAATCATCAGCATAGAGATGGTTATTAAATACATGGGAGCTGATGAAGTCACCAAGTAAAGTAGTAGAGAAGAAGGCAAGAGGGTCTCGGGCAGAACCCTGTGGGACACCTATGGTTAGATTCATGATCTTGAAGAGCATGTAGCAAAGGACTGAGAAGAGTTGGTCAGATAGGTGGGAGGAGAGCCAAGAAAGAGTAGTGTCCTGAAAACCTAGAGAGAAGAGAGTATCAGGAAGAGGGTAATAGACAATGTCAAAGGCTGCAGAGAGGTCAAGGAGAATGAGAATTGAGAAAAGGTCTTTGGATTTAGCAGCTAAGTACTGGCACCAGTAACTTTGGAGAGAGCAGTTTCAGTGGAATAAGGTTAGAGGCCAGCTTGTAAGGAGTTAAGAAGAGAGTGAGATACTCTACTATAATGTGACAATATGAAGGGGAACTTAAGTAGCCCCGGGGAAGGATAGAGAAGATATAATGAACACCTTCCCAGGTGAAAGCAAACTGTCCCTGACTAGGCCCAGCCACCAGAATAGGGGGAAAAAAAACAAAACAGAACACTGGCAAAGTTGATAGCCCCATACCACCCACTCTGACCCTGGGCTACTTGGTCTACAGCAGTGATGAGATCAGGAACAGCTGTAGAGATAGGCATGATGACTTATTCAGTTCCCTGTGATCCGCTGTAAGCTGCAGGTGCCATCTGCCTTCCTCATGGGTAACACAGGGTTGTTGTAAGGGGAGCTGATATGATGAAGTACTTCAGCTCCCTTCATCTCTATTAGTAGAGAAGAAATCTCTTTCACCCTCTCTGGAGACTAGATATTGTATGATGTTAATAACATGAGATGGTTCAGGTAACTCTAATGGTTTCTATTAGGTCCTATCCATAGTAACAAGCCCGGAGGTTGTTGAAAGTTACTGCATACTCAGGTGTTAATAACTATTCCCTCTGTGGCCAGCCCTCTGCAGTCTCCCCTGAATGATCCAGGTGGGGCAGAAGCATTAGCAGATCCATGAGGCTTTGGTGGGGCTAAAGGGCCCCTAATGTCCTGGTACTAAATTTCCCTGTTCAATTTTACAAGCACTTTGCACCCTGTAGGCTGGCCATCAATTACTTTCTTATCAGCCCCTGTTTCTCCCTCTTGCGCATGATATTAACTCCCTCTGACCACCTAGCAGGGCAGCAACGACTTTGTGGCTTCTCCCCCTATTCCCAGAGTGTCTATTTATACTGACAGCAGAATTCACCCAAGCCACAGTAGTCCTAACCTCCTGCTCAGATTTCACCAATTGAGCAACCCACACTTGTCTGGTTGTGTGGCTGGATAGTCCCATAGCTAAAATCTGGAGCCATTTGGGTGGGACTCCACCCAGAAGGCAGGAATCTAATTGCCCTGGAGACAAGCTGGGCATAGATTTTGGCAGGCTATTACCCCACCCCCTCCAGCATTGCATATAAATCCTGTCTATCAAATCCATTTCATTTAGCAACTTCACCCCTTCCCTAACAGAGCCCCCTCTGAGAGCTGCCTGCAAGGGGAATTTATCTTTACAAAGCCAGGTGCAAATCACTCCCAATTTAGCCACCCAAAAGGGATGGAAGCCTATTCTCCCTTAGGAGGTTTTAATAAATTTAGCTGGTTCTGTAAAAGTAGACCCACTCTAAGAGTTTCCCTGGTGTAGGATATAGAAGTCAAAGGCAGGAGAGCCTTTAGACTATGCCCTCAGGAGCCATTGATCCAGGGACTCCTCTAGTTTCTATTTGAAGTTTTCTTGGAACCACCTTGAAGGCCTAACCTACAGACCTCCTCTTCTGGGAGTTGTGCTAGGATTAGCCTGAAGCTTTCTTCCCCTCTACAAGAGTTCCCCATCTCTGCCCCAGGTCTGTTCTCCTCCTGTATTTTGGCTCCTATCTCAATTGGAAGTGGAACTTGTGGGTTAGAGAGATCTCTTCACTTGTGCAGTCATAAGCTCAGCTGGCTGTCCTTCACCTTTCACTGAGAGACCAGCCTCTAACTGCTGAATGGGCAATCTCACTCTATTTTCAGTCTATGATGATGGCAGTCCAATTTCCACAGAACCACATTCAGGGAAAGCTGGCTTTGACACCTTCTTTCCTCTCCTAGACAGTCTCCTCCAGTACTCACCAACCTAATTCACTTGCCTTAGTAGGACCCTGCTCCCTGCCTCAACAGGACGAGATCCCCATGTTACATTAGGAGGGCTCTGGAGGCGGGGAGCCAGGCTGTGTCCCCCCCCCAACTCACCCACCCACAAGGGTGGCTCTAACACTGGTCCTCTTAGTTTGGGTTTGAGGCACTCAGAAGTCACAAAGCTTTTAACAAAGGAAGAGGCTGTTTGCCCTAACCCTGTAAGAACATGCCACTGGGACTTCACAGGGCATCCCACCACCTCCACTACATGTGAAATGCAGTTAGCAGGTCAGGTCATGGGGCCATTGTGACTCATGTGGTCTTTGGCATCTACTAAATCTGAGAGGCCCAGACTCCATGTGTCTGGGACTTTTTTAGTCCCTAGATGACCAAGAACCTGTGTCCAGCAAATGGAGACCAGTCAGAGCCCAGCGACTTTTTGTCTTCTTTTAGGTAAAGATTCCCCAAAGCTGAGGGTGTGAGGAAAGAAGGTCAGCATCAGGAAAATGCATCCAAACACTCCGTGCTTTTGGAAAAATCACTTTGGCAGCCATGTGAAGATTGTATTGGACTGGGGAAAGATCCGAGGCTGAGAGATGTACTGGGAGGTTACCGTAGTAGTCTAGGTGAGAGATGATGAGAGTGAACCTGGTGGTGGCTATGTGAATAGAGATAAGAGGATGGGGGTGAAAGATATTGTAGAGATGGGCATCAAATAGATTGTAGGTGCTTATAAATTGCTAGCCTGGTGCTCTATCCACTGTGCCATCTAGCTGCCCAAGCAAAGTCTAGATGACCACTTTTCAGGGGCGTTGTAAAAGCAGCCAGGTGGTGCAGTAACTAGGGTACTGCACTTGGATTCAGGAAGACCTGAGTTTGAATCTTTCCTCAGATAATTACTAGCTCTGTGATCCTAGGCAAATCACTTAACTCCTCCCAACCTCAGTCTGCTTATCTGTCAAATGGGTTTAATAATAATAGCACCTATCTTACAGGGTTGTTGGGAAATAGTAACGAAATAATTGAAATGACATAATACAGGTATAAGTGTTTTGCGAACCTTAAAGCATTAAATAAATGCTACCTATGATAATCACTATATATCATGTATTTGTATCATATATAATATCAATATTTTCACTAATATTATTATTATAATAAATTCTTATCCAGCAATGGTTTGGGCTAGCTGGCTTCTGAAATCTCTTCCCGCTGTGTGGTTCTGATTTGTTAGTGTAGCATGACCTTGTATGCACACACCCACAAAATACACTTATGACATAACTAAATCCTGAGGATGCCTTCTCAGGGTGGAATCCATTTCATTACTTGATAGTCATGCCTTGTGTAATCTCAGGGCTGTCCCTATTTATCAGAAGTTCAGCAGCCACCAGCACAGACCAATTTAAAGGGCACATTGGGGCCTTTCCAGAAAACATCACATTTCACTGACCTGATTTATTTAGTGCTATTATCCTGTCCTACCTGGCCAGACAACTCTCCAAAGTCTCTCCTTTGGGAATGTGTTATCCCCTTCAACTTAAAGCAGAGGCATTGAATGCTTATTCATAGTAAAATACACATAAAATCAGTGGTGTGCTGGAGCTGATTTGGACTGAATCATGAGAACTAACACTTCAGAAATTAGCAAGTGGTACATATCAGAGCATGATTTTTTGCTTTGATTGTCTGGACTTTAAGAAAGTGATGGAGAAAATATAAATAATGCAGATTAAACTTAAAAGTATGTTATATGTACATTTTTTTTCAGAGACCTGGTTGTTAAACATTTCACAGCACTCTCCTGTATAAAATAAACCCATAGAAGGAGAGTGAGGACTTTTGGGGCTTTAGGAGATGTAGTTTTTATCCTTCTGTGTTCACTAAGTTTGCTTCTAGCTCTGGTATTACAATTATCCCTTCCACATCGTGACTTTCCCCATAACAGTTTCGATATATCATGGATCTGCATAAAAAATTAAATGGGAATTTTGGGAGAGTTTTGTGGAAGCCTCAGACAACATGCAAAGGCCAGCAGATGACACAGAGCCTAGGATCAAATACTTATCCCAAATTTTACAATAAGGTATTGTAAACACCCCATAAGAGAAAAAGAAAAAATTCAGACTTCTCTGATAGAAAGGGAGGACCACAAAATTTTACAATTTTCCAGATCACAGGGGCACCATGTACCTAATCCTGGTGATGTGGAAAGGATAACTGTATATCATTAGCATGTGAGCATGGATAGGTAGATCAGATTAGCTAATTGTCACCTCGGGAGGAATAGAAAACCTGTGTCTCAGTGGATTCAATGACCAAAGGGTAAGGTGCAGTGGGAGATAGTAATCATAGCAATGGAGCCTATTAGTTGCCGGGTACCTAATAACAATAATAAAAAAAAAAATCACCAACATCCTACACTTATATAATACTTTAAAATTTACAAAATAATCTCCTATCAATCCTATGAGATAGGTGCTACAAATTTTATTATCTTGTTTTAGAGATGAGGAAACTGAGGTTCAAAAGATTGTGACTTGTCAATAGCAACATGACTAGTAAGCATAGAAGCAAGATTAAAATCCTGGTCTTCTGGCTTGAATGTGCTAAGTATTTGTTGAACTGGTAAAACATAAGACTACCTGCAGTGCCAGTCAGGTGCTAAGTAAAAGAGTATCAAATAGAGATGCCTAGGGAAGGGGAAACTATGCCTGCTTCAAAATTTTACATCCATGTTTCTTATATATGATATAACACCGTCTCTTATAATACCTCATTTTCAATGCAAAGTTGTTTCGTAGATGTTGGCACTGGAAAATACATGGGTGGAACAATGAATGCAGAATACTTAGTCTTCGTTTCTTTCTACTATTCCATATACAGATTATCCTTGAATACTTTCCAGAGATAACCAACAAATAGCAATCCTTCTTGGAACAAATCAACAAGCATTTATTAAGTATGTATTATGTGACCTATGGGCTAGGTGCTGGGGAAAGGACAAAACCAAGAGCCCCTGCCCTTCAAGGACAGAGATTCTATTTTAGGACTCCTTCATCAACCAATGGGAATTTATTTCTAGTCCGTTAAATGAGAAGTATTCATATCATCCCCTGTAAAATACCAAAAAGTTAGACCTCTTCCTGAATCCTACCTCACTAACTTTTCCCCTCTAATTCATTCTCCACTCTCAGTGCTGAGTCTCCTCATCTGCCCTCCATTTTATGACATGACATTTTCATTGAGCTATTGAGATTGGATGTGTCTGACCCATTAAAAGCAGTGGCAGCTGTGGCAAGCTATTTGATATACTGTATTTAAAAATAAAGCAGATGGGCCATGTACATGTCAAGTAAATAAATTACTTTCTGTTAAGCAACAAGTGATTTATATGGCCAATGTAGACATGGTCCAGGAGATACTACCCAATGTATATTTTGGTAATGGAAAACTAAACAAATTTTTAAAAATCTAAATCCTAACTGTTTAGAACGAAAATCAAAACAAGGGAAGTTTAAAGGATTAAATAAATTCCTAGAACAGGAGTTGCCTATGGGAAAGAAATTTTCTTTCTCTATGAACAGCAAAAAAAAAAGTGAGTTTTAGCTCATGATCTAGGATGTAAGAGTCATTTTTGACTCATCTGATATTAGCAGCAACAGCATATACATTAGGACCCACTGCCATCATGGCTGTCCTCTGACTTGCATATTAATGAAGTGGAGGATAGGAAGTAGTAGAAACAAAAATCAAGCTTTTGCTTTCATTTTTTTGGTTCCGGTAGGTACTCTTTGAATGATATCAGACAAGTCACTTCATCTCTCAGTCATAAAATGGGAATAAAGTTACTTCTTTCCCTTCATAGGTACTGGGTCTCTATCCAACAGGGATGTGGAGCTTGACGTATCATCTGCTTTTATTTATCCTAGTGTCATACACTTTGTAGCTTAATTTTGATAAGTCATTCATATTTTCTTTTTCAGTAAATGTCTTCCTTCTCTATCATCTAGTATGCTTTGGGGCTAACCCTTTAGTGCTGTCAGGTGGTTTATGGCACAAACTTTATGCTCAGGGAAGCTGTTTTTGTTTTTTTATGGAAGTCCAGACTTGTAATTTCATCCATGTAGGCAAAACTGTAATGAGAAATTCTGGCACCTCGGGTAAATTTAATTGAGTTGAGGGTAAGGGGTAATGTGAAAGGAGGAGGGTGTCTGATGTTTGACCATTCCTGCATGTGGCTGAGGTAGACTAGAGGCAAGAATTATGGGAGTTGAGAAGATTGAGAAACTGAAAGGCCAAGGTATTTAACAGGATGGGAGCTGGGGTAGAAAAGAAGACTATGAATCAGATACTGAATTTATTGGGGCAGAAGGCAAATGGTTTCCAGGTCCACAGATGTAGTGAAGTTTAAGAGAGGGGAACTAGTTGCCAAATGGTGGTCATTGTTGTTCATCCTTCATTCTCAAAGAGTACCGATGATATCAGGAGGGTGATGTCTTGACTTGCAAGTAAATTGGATTTAAGTGATGTAGAGCTGAGCAAAATCATCAGCCTCACTCTCTCCTCCAGAGTCATCGAAGTCCAATGGCAAGACATAGGTCAAGACGATTGGCAATGGCCTTGGGTGCAGTGGGAGATATTGGCCTTTTTAAGCTAAGCTCTTTCCCAGATCTCAGTTTGTCTGAGGCAATGCCCATTCGGTAATTAAAGCCTAGGTCAGAATTGAGGCAAAAGATGGGTTAGTTTACCTTCATGAAAGAGTCAGTCTGGGAAGACCCTCAGAGTCTCAGGCCAGAACAGAAACAACTGCTATTTACACTCACTCTGGGCCATCAGATCCAAACAATGAGCAAATGAGGCTTGGACTGGAAACTCTATTATTATTGGCCAATCAGTAAAAATCAGAGAGATTTGGGTTTAAAGGCATAGTCAAGTAGCTCCATTTGGATCACAATGGGCTTTAACAAAGCCTGTTTTTTAGAGCTATATTTCAAGAAATCATAAATAAAAACTGTATGAGACAAAAGATTGTTCCAGTTTTGTTTTGTTTTGTTTTTTGGTGAGAGGAATGATAGGATAAATAAATAGGGAAGAAAAAAATCTAGCCCCTAAACCCAAGGTACCTTGTGAAGTATAAACGATCAAAATTTATATTCCTTTGGGCAGAGTACCCACATGTAAAAGTATGACTCTCCATGTGAACTGAGGGGGAGGAGGAGTAGGAGGAGGAGGAAACAGCAGCATTGCCCAACTTGCAATGGCCAGTTGAATTACAATTCAAAGATTCTGATCTAGCCTTTAATTACCGAATGGGCATTGCCTCAGACAAACTGAGACATGGGAAAGACCTTAGCTTAAAAAGGCCAAGGTCTCTCACTGCATCTGGGGCTCAGGCCAGTTGTCTTGACCTATGTCTTGCTACTGGACTCCGAAGACTCTAAGGAATGAGGCTGATGACTTCGCACAGCTCTGACTCACTTAAATCCAATTCCATTTCAAGTCAAGATATCACCTTCCTGATGTCATTGATCCTCTTCAAGAATGGAAGATAAACAACAACGATGGTCACAGAGTACCTGAAAGCGACAGGGGAAGCAAAGAGTATGCTAATTATTCTTTCTGGCTTTGTGTGGCAAGGGGTGTGAGAGAAAGAACAGGTAACCTTGGAGAGGGTTGGAGACACCAAGAAAATTTTTGACTTTAAGAGAAAGCTGGATTTCATCAAGTACCAAAAGATGGAAAGAATCTAAGAAGAAGAGATTGAGGATCTAGGAATATAGATTTAGAGCTGAAATGGACCTGTCCTTGGATGTTCAAGTCCCTCATTTTGTAGATGAGGAGCCTGAGTCTTAGAGAGGGAAAGTGCCCTCCTCCCACTCCCACCCCCGATACTACACTTGCCGTCTTATTTAAACTTTAAGATCTAATTGGGGTTGGGGTCCAGGATATACATACATGCCTCTTTCCTCATCCCTCTTCCTATCTGAAGGTAGTAAAGAGTTGTTGATAGGGATGACCAGAAGAAGGCTGGCAGATATGCCAGGCAGGAGTGCCTGATTTCTTTCTTTTCCATTTCTTTTTATACATAATACATTGAGTGGCCTTTATGAATGTGGAGATTGGGGCTTAGCTAGTATTAGATTTTCCTATTTTTAGTAATTTTTGGAGTCATGTGGTTGACGTATTGGGTCATGGGAGTTGAACAAACTGAGAAATTGGGAGACCAAGGCATTCAATGGGATGAGGGCTGGGGTAGAAAAGAAAACATGCACCAAATCCCATCATTTTTTAATCTGGCCAATAGTGGGGTTTGTTTTTGTTTTTGTTTTGTTTTGCTTTGTTTTTATCAAAGCCTTCCCAGCTGCACAGAACAGCACAGGAGATGAAGAGATCATTTGTGCATAGGTCAGACAGACTTTGATTAGACAACTGGGCTGATGGCTTGTATTGCAATACCTGGTGCAGAGTCACATATTTCCTGGTTATTTAGCAAAGTGATGTCCTGCCTTCTGGTAGGCTCGAGGCCTGTGAAAAATGAGCCAGCATATGCTGCGTCTACCACAGCAGTGCCCCATGTGGGAAACTTACCTAATGTACACCCAGCCTACACTGGTGCCACACGACGTTTTTAACTTTTCTTATATTAATTTGATGGGATGCAACACTAGGCTCACTATGCAGTCAACAAAGGGATATTGTCCTAAGGCTAATATGTTGTGTGCCTGGCAAAATGAGTTATAAAACTTTTTTTTCTTCCCTAATGTCCTCCTCATTATTATTAAACAATTCTTTGAGCTCCAAGTTTATGATTCTTACCACCATATTACTTTCCTTAAATAAGACATCATCCCTGTCCTTAAGGAACATACAAGGATCCATCTTTTCTCTTTCTATGTTACTGTTAATCTCACTAGCTCCCATTGGTCCCGTTACCAACTCTATGCAAATAATTCTCAAATCTATATATTCAAGCTTTCAATTATAATCTGGTTATTATTATTAGTGATAACAACAATTCAATTATATATCTAGTATTTTAAAGATTACAGGATACTTTCCCCACCAATTGCCCTGTTAAGGAGACATTGTGACATGGTGGGAAAAGTACTGATTCTAGAGTCAGGAGAGATATGTTCAAATACTGCCTCATACTTTCAATGTGACATTGGACAAATCACTTAATCTCAGTGGGCCTCAGTTTCTTCATCTGTAAAATGAAAGGTGAGACTAGATGGTCCCTCAGGTCACTTTCATTTCTAGATCCATGATTTTCAGTAAGTAGGATAAGTGTTATTTTCCCAAGTTACCCATACATGAGTGAATGAATAAATGAAACATTTATTAAATACTTATTGTGCTAGCATTCTGCTTACTAGGCAAAGTGCTGCACCGGGGAGACAAAGAAAAAAGTAAGACAGCCCCTGCTCTCTAGGATCTCACATTCTTTTTTTTTTTTTTTTTGCTTTTTTGGTGAGGCAATTGGGGTTAAGTGACTTGCCCAGGGTCACACTGCTAGTAAGTGTCAAGTGTCTGAGGTTAGATTTGAACTTAGGTCCTCCTGACTCCAGAGCCAGAGCTCTATCCACTGGGCCACCTAGCTGCCCCTGGGATCTCACATTCTAATGGGAAAGATAAAAAATATGGAAGGTTTCAGCTTTACGTGAGATGGAAAGGTCCCATGGTCCTTAGGTTGCATTAGTAAAATAGGTGGTAATGCCTATTCTTTATCATTGCCATTGATAAAATCATGTAGGTTTTTGATACTGAACTATCTGACAGCACTAAGGACTTTGTAGATGTGTTGGTAGTACCAACAGGAGTAATTGCCAGACTTCATTTCTGCAGGGGTTGCTTTCCAGGATGATGACTTCAGAGGCTGGCCTGGAAATTGCTATTCCCCAGGCTTTTGGATTCAGGGTTCCGTGCTGTCTGCGTTAGGGTCTGAGGGCAGATGGTGGTCAAGGTGGTCATGGTGATTCAGCTTTCCAGTTGGCCGATTGTATTTTTTAGGGACTTCTTTTCTTTAGTGTACCTTTTTTTTTTTTTTTTCCCGTTTGGCCAATTGTATTTTTTAAAGGCTTGTTTTCTACAGTTAATTTTTGTCCTTCCTTTTCCAAGCTATTGACTGTCTCTTGCATACTTCTCATTTCTTTTCCCAATTTTTCTTCTATCTCTCTCATTTGACTTTTAAAATCCTTCTTGAGCTCTTCCAAGAAGGCTTTCTGGCCTTCAGACCAGTTTGTATTCCTTCTTGAGGTTTCAGATGTGGGTTTGTTGACAATGTTGTCCTCTTCAGCATTTCTGCCTTAATCTTCACTATCCTCATAATAAGAATCTATGGTATGTTTCTTTTTGCTCACGGTGTTTGCTTATTTCCTGATCTTTAAAAAAATTGAGCTCTCCTGCTGGGGAGCAGGGGGCACTGACCCAAGCTTCTTGTGCTGACAGCCTGGGGCCTGGTCACTGGCTTTGTGTGCTGGGGCCTCTGATGCTGGCAGTTGGAGGCTGTAGGGTTCTGGTGGCTTACCTGGTGTTGGACTGGAATCAGCAACACTGGAACTCTAGGGGTAGGATTGGGTAGTCTGGCCCCTGGAGGTTGCCTGCTCACCTGGGCCTTTTGCTTGCTTCAGCTTCTTGCAAATGGTTGTTTTGCTGCTGCAGAATGTTTCTCTGCCTGGGGAGAATTTTGGAGATGTCCTTCCCAGAGTTTTGCTGAGGCACTGGGAGACTTGGCTGCCAGAGAATGCTGTGGCACGTGGTGGTTTTCTGAGCCGGTTTCCACTGGTTCCCCTGCCTATACTGAGGTATTAGGGGGTGCTGGTGTTGGTGCTTGCCTACTCCACTACCTGGGTTCAGGATCTCCCCCTGGTATGCTGAGGTGGGGCTTTCCTGTAGCTTGCTGGGACACCTCCTATTTTGTACTGCTCTCCCTCCCCCGGGGCAAGAGGGGCCTTTCCCATTAATCCCTCAAGCTTCCTGGGCTACCAGACTGCTGCACCCCATCTTTCTGCTGGTTCGGCTGTTCCAGAGTTTTTCTTGGGGCATTATTTTCTGAGCTTTCAGAGGTTAATAAGGGATGTTGAGAGTGACTGACTTTTTACTCTGCCATCTTGGCTCCTGGAAGTGGAAATCCCCTGGTTCAGCTTTCATGGAACATTTTGCCTCCTGTCTTTCCCTCAGGGTACCCTGCTGCTTCAGCCAGGGAGGAAGGAGCACTTCCTATGTGGGTAGCAGTTGGCTGGCAGTTGGTGGGGATGGCAGGTCTCCTTTCTATAGGAGCTGCTTTCCTAAATGATGGCTAATCTATAACTGGATTGTTATCAATTATAGTCATGTTTAAAATCTCTCATTGCCTTATGTTTCAATACCTCATTGTGGTGTGGTAATTAAGGTATAAGGAATAATATTACCCATATTCCCAGGAAAAGCCCCCCCACATCTCTCTCTCTCTCTCTCTCTCTGTATCTGTCTTTTTCTGTCTCTGTCCCTGTTTCTCTGTCTCTGTTCCTGGCTCTCTGTCTCTATCATTTTCTTTCTCTGTCTCACACACATACACTCCACTTTTTTTCCCCTCAGGCCCCAGGATCTTTGAGGTGTTGGAGAATTGGCCAAATCTCAGCTCATAGACATAGACATTCTTTTCTATATGTGTGTACTTAAGTTGACTTCAAAAGGAATAATACAAATAAGTACAACCCTTGGTATAGTTTTGAACCACCAGATGGGTGGGGCATCTGTACCTGTATCTGTATTCTGCTGCTGGGCCAAGAGGAACTCTGATTATAATGCCATTTTTGTACCTCACTGAACTCCTTACTGTTCTTGATTCAGTTCTATACTTGGGCCAACAATTACGGAGAGGTCAGGTGGTTTGCTTAGAGTCATACAGCTAGTGTATTAATCAAAATCACTCAGGCTTCTGAACCTTGGTCCAGATTCCATGTCCCAGCTCTCACAGAACACATATTTTGTAATGATTGCATTATGTTGGAATAAAGGCCATCTCTTCTTGTATATGAATTATATGAACGTTAAGTGCTAGAACTGGTTGGCTCATAGGGATTCCCCATGGATTTGCTGGTGAAAGATGACATCAGGAGAGGCAGTATCCTGACCTCTTTTTCCTTTATGTAACTTTCCAGCTAATAATTCGTAGAGCATTTCAAAAGTATGTGACTGAAACATTGCAGCCATGTGAAGGGAGATTTGATACCCTCCAGAGACTCAGGAGCTAGTTACTTAGACTGCAGCCAGATTGGACTAGTTCACAAAGTTTGCTGAGTCTAATTCTTTATGGTTTATTTGTATTCAATTAAATGATGAAGAGGTGGAAACACTCCCACAATGTTTGCAGTGGCCACTGGTGAGTCACCAATTTTATGGGCTTATGGGAATGTCTACCTTTTATTATATTAATCTAATTTAAAGTTTAGGTACTCTATTGAAAAGCTGAAACTGGCCAAGACAGTACTACCCTAGAGGAGACTACAGTTATCCAGTGGCATATCTGTGCTGCTGGCCATCTGGTAACTGGTTAGCTTATGTGATTAGATCATGGTCCTAATAAGTTCAAGGCCATAGGCAGGTTGCTAAGTTTTGTGCCAATACCAAACCTTCATTGCTCCTCACACCTTCCTCATTCACTTTTGATTTCTTTGTGTTCTTTCCATTTACATTATTATGGTTCTTGTATATATTGTTTTCTTGGCTTGGCCTATTTCTCTCTGCTTCAGTTCACCTAGATCTTTCCATTCTTCACATGCATCATTTCTTACAGCATAGTAATATTCCATTACATTCATGTACCATTATTTGGTTAGCCATTCCTCAGTAGATGGACACCTACTCCCCCCTGCCAATTCTTTGCTATCACAAAAAGTGCTGCTGTAAATGTTTTGTTATATATAGAACTTTCTTCTTATTAATGACTCCCTTGAGGTATAAGCTAAGTAATGGAGTCCCTAGTTCAAAGGGTATAGACATTTAGTCATTTTATTTGCATAATTCCAAATTGCTTTCCAAAGTGGTTGTACTATCTCACAGCTCCACCAACAATGTACCAATCAATCAATCAATCAATAGACATATGTTGAGTACCTACTATATGTCAGTGCTAAGTGCTAAGGATACAAAAAGAGGCAAAAGATGGTTCCTGCCCCAAAGGAGTTTATAGTTTAATTGGAGGACAACATGCAAACAGAAAACAAGCTGTATACAGGATATTTAGGAGATAATTAACAGAGGGAAAGCCCTGGTATTAAGAGGGATGGGGAAGGCTTCTTGTAGAAGGTAGGATTTCAGTTGGAACCTAAAGGAAGCCAAGGTGATCACTAGGTAGAGCAGAAGAGGAAAAGTTTTTAGGCTTGAGGGAAAACCAGAGAAAATGCCTAGACCTGAGAGATGGAGTATCTTTTTCATGGAACAGCAAGGTGACCAATGTCATTGGACTGAAGAGTACCTGGTAGGGAGTAAGGTCTAAGAAGACTAGAAAAGTGTGTAGTGTGTGTATGTGCGTGTGTGTGTGTGTGTGTGTGTGTGTGTAGGATGGGGTTAAGTTATGAAGGGTTTGAATACCAAATAGAGAATGTTGCATTTGATCCTAGAGGTGATAGGGAACCATTGGAGTTTATTGGGAAGTAAGGTGTGTTTGTGACATGGTCATACTGTGCTTTAGGAAAATCATTTTAGTGGCTGGATGGAGAATGGACTGGAGTGGGAGAGAGACTTGAGGTAGAAGGACCCACCAGCAGGCTATTGCAATAATCCAGTTGTGAGCTGATGAGGGTCTGCACTACAGTAGTGTCAGCATCAGAGGAGAAAGGAGTAGGGTATATGAGAAATGTTGCAAAGGTGAAATCAACAAGCCTTGGCAACAGATTGGATATGGGGGATAAGAGATAATGAATCCAAGATAACTCCTAGGTTGTGAGTTGCTCACAACTGGGGGACTGGGAGGAGGGTGTTGCCCTTTACAGTAATAAGGCTCAGGGGTAAAGATAATGAGTTATGTTTTGGACTTATTGAGTTTAAGATGTCTATTGGACATCCAGTTCAAAATGCCTGAAAGGCAGCTGGAGAGGTGATTGGAGGTCATGAGAGAGGTTGGGATAGGATAGGTAGATTTGAAAATTATCTGCATAGAGATGAAATTGAATCCATGGGAGGAGATGAAATCACCAAGTGAAGTAGTATAGAGGAAAAAAAGAAAAGGGCCAGGGATGGAACCCTTACGGCTACCTACAGTTAGAGGTCACGATTTGGAAGATGATTAGAGAAGGAGCTGTCAGATAGGAGAACCTGAAGACAGCAGTATCCCAAAAACCTGGAGAAAAGAAATTATCAAGGAGGAGGGAATGAACAACAGTGTCATAGTTGCAGAGGGGTCAAGGAATATGAGAATTGAGAAGAGGCCATTGAATTTGGCAACTAAGAGATCGTTTAGAGAGAGTAGGTTCAGCAGAATGATAAGTTCAGAAGGTGGATTTTAAGAGGTTAAGAAGTGAGTGAGAGGAGAGAAAGTGAAAGCATCTATTGTTGATCACCTTTTTGAGGAGTTCGGTTACAAAGATCAGAAGAGACACAGAATGATAATAGGGAAGTAAGGATCAAGTGAGGATTTTTTCAGGATGGAGGAGACATGGGCATGCTTGTAAGCAGTGGAAAATGATCCAGTAGACAGGAAGAGATTGAAATTCAGTGAAAGAGTAGGGATGAAAAAAGGAGCAATCTGTTGAGATGGAATCACTTGAACAAGTAGAGGGATTAGCCTTGGTAAGGAGTAAGGCCACTTCATCATGTGAGATGGGGGGTAGGAGGAGATAGTGGCAGAAGGCATTTGAATTATAGGAGATGAGGAAGGAAGGAGTAGAGAGAGGAGGTTCACAGCAAATGGTCTCAATATTTTCTGTAAAATATGAGGCAAGATTCTCACTTGAAACTGGGGGAAGAAGGAGCAACGGAGGTTTGAGGAGGAATAAAAAGGTTTAGAAGAACTGCTGTGGAAAGTGGGGATAGTGAGTTGACAAGGAAATATAGTAGGATTGCCTAGCAGCAGTGAGGACTCAGTTGAGGTTATGTAATGTAAATTTCTGGTGGAACCAGTCAGAACAACTGCATTATTTTCTCTACCTTTGTTGAGCAGCATGTATATAGGAGTGAAAGCAATGAATAGTGGGAGTTTCTAAGACTGAGACTTGACTGAGTCTGATTGCTGATATAATAAGGGAACAGGAATTCAAGATAGGAAGACAGTCTAGTATAGAATTGGTTCACCAAAGAGTTCAAGATGGGGAGAAGAGGAGAGAGTGACTAAAGTAGGGGAGATGGCCTGGGAGAGAATTGATGGGTCAAAAGATTAGAGGTCAAAGTACAGTTGAAGAATAGGGTTTTTTAAGGGAAGGCAGAAAGATAGGTCAATAGATTATGTTTGGATAAGGGAATTTCAGAATTCTAGATACATTTGTGGGTGATGGAAAGGTCAAGGATATGACCATTTTTGTGTGTGACTGAAGTGGGGTGGAAGAGTAGCTCATGGGAGATGAGTAGGTTGAGAAAATGCATTTGAGGGTGAACTAATACGTATGTTTAAGTCCCCCAGTGCAAGGTCAGGAGTTGAGGAGAAATGAAAAAATTGTAAGCCAGGTTTTGATCTCATTGAGAAAAGAAGGGAAGTGACCTGGGGGTCTAGGACAACAGCTACCAGAATTTTACCCAAAGGTAGTAGATATGAATAGCATGAGCCTCAAAGGAAGAGAGGTTCCTGAGTGATGGAGGAAGAGAGAAAATCTGTAAGTGGCAATGAGGAGCAAGGAATATTCCAACTCCCCTGCCTTGACCAGTGAGCAGAGTTAATAAGTGAATTATAGCCAGTACTGAAAAGGGTGGCCAGGGAGGCTGTATCATCAAAGGAAAGTCAATTTCAGTAAGAGCAAGTAGATGGAAGGAGTAGGAAAAGAATAGATTTAGGATGAAGGGAAGTTTGTTGCCTATGGAACAGGCATTCTAGAGGGCGCAGTGGAAGGACTGGGTTGAAACTTTGAGGTGGAAAGGTTAAAGGGAATGGGAAGGAGGAATCAGGTGGTTGGGAGTGTGGAATGGGGTTTGGATAATAATCTGCAGGCATTCACATTCACTGGGACATGAAGGCTATGACCAGGTGTCAGAATGTTCATCACTGAGTGGAGGGTACCACTCCTCTACCCTCAAAGGACAGGGTGGAGAGTCCTAAAGTCAAAGGGAGGGCCACTGTTCTTTGCATTGGTGGTTTGCCACATTCCATTTGGGAAATTGGGCTGGCAGCAGGAGATAGAATCTGCCTTGTGCTCTCACAGATGGAAGATGCCACCCCAGGCCCCAGCAGCTTTTCCTCAGGAGACACACCCAGCAGGAGATGGCACAAGGCACTAGGGGGTGGTAACTTCACCTGAGGTGGAAGTAGAAAGTGGTGGACACATGGGGAGGTCCTTTAGGGTAGGTGGAAGACTCACAGCCTGGCCCTAAGAAGCCTTACCTCAGGGGACACACTGCACAGGTGTGCACAAGGTGCTAACAAGTGATCTGTGGATTTCTCATCTGAGAAGCCTGACTACAAGGCGACAGGAGGAAGTGGTGAGTTCCCTGTACATGGGAGGTCCTTTGGGGCAAGTAAAAGGACCAGCCTGGCCCCTAGCAGCCTTACCTCTGGGGACACTCTGCATCCTGCAGGAAATGGAAAGCACAAGGTGTTAGTGTGCTTATCATTGCACAACCCTTCCAACATTGAGTATTGCTATTTTTTGTCATCTGCCAATTTTCAAGGTGTGATGTGAAATCTCATGGTTGTTTTGATTTTCTTTTCTCTTAATATTAGTAATTTTGAGCATTCTTTCATGTGGTTGTAAATATGTTGCAATTTTTCTTTTCAGAACTGTCTGTGACCATTCATCTATTGAGAAATGGCTGTTAAGCTTATATTTATTAGTTGTATGTATCTTTTGGAAGCCAAACCTTTATCAAAGAAATTTTATACAATTTTTTCCCCATTTGACCACTTCCTTTTTCATACTAAATATATTGATTTTGTCTTTGCAGAAGCCTTTTGGTTTCATGTAATCAGTTATCTATTTTTATTATTATCTATTTATTTATATTTTCTTTTTTATTTATAATAATTTTATTTATTTTATTTTTATTTATAGTAATTTTGTTTATTTACTATCTGTATTTATTGTCTATTTATTATATTATTATCTATAATATGCTATTATATATTGTCTATTTATTATAATTGCCTCTATCTCTTATTTGTTTAAGAATTTATCTCTTACCCATAGCTGTAGGAGACATATAATCTGCTTCTCTTCTACTTTTTTTTTTAACATTTAATGATAAAGCTGAATGTTAATTTAGAATGTGTCATGGAATACAGTATATGGTGTTAGTCTAAGCCTGATTTCTGCTATACTGTTTTCTGATTTCCCCAGCAATATTTTATCAAATAAATGAGTTTTTTTTCTAGGTATCTCATGTTTTCTACAATATCAAAGTGTTGAGTTCCATTGTTTCTGATTCTCTTTTGTCTAGTCTGTTCTACTGAGCTCTCTATTTTTAAATCAATACCAGATTGTTTTTGATGACTGTTGTGTTATAATATAGTTTGACATTTAGAAGTGCCATTCACCCTTCAGCTCTACTTTTTTTCTTTTCATCATTTCCCTTGGTATTCTAGATATTTTTGTTTTTCAAAATAAATTTTATTATGATTTTATTAAGTTCTTACAGTATCCCCTTGGTAATTTTATTAGAATAGCATTAAATGTAAATCAACTTAGGTAATCTCATCATTTTTATTATATTGGCATGATCTAGCCATGACCACTGAATATTCTTCTCATTATTTAAATTGTTCTTTATTTTAGCCATACTAGATCTAAAACTGTATTATAAAACAGCAATCATCAAAACTACTTGTTACTGGCTAAGAAATAGACCAGTAGATCAGTGGAAAAGGTTAGGTACGTAAGGCAGTAGTCATTGATTGTAGTGATCGACTCTTTGATAAACTCAAAGATTCCAGCTTCTGCAATAAGAACTCACTATTTGACAAAAACTGGAAAAACTGGAAAACAGTATGGCAGAAACTAGGCATAGACCAACATCTTACACTGTATACCAAGATAAGGTCAAAATGGGTACATGATTTAGACATAAAGGGTGATACTATAAGCAAATTAGGAGAGCGAGAAATAGTTTACCTGTCAGATTTATGAAGAATGGAAGAATTTATGACCAAACAAGAGATAGAGAACATTATGAAATATAAAACAGATAATTTTGATTATGTTAAATTAAAACATTTTTGCACAAACAAACCCAATGCAACCAATATTAGGAGGAAAGCAGAAAGCTGAGAAACAATTTTTATAGCCACTGTCTCTGATAAAGGCCTCATTTCTAAAATATATAGAAAATTGAGTCAAATTTATAAGAATGTGTCATTCCTCAATTGAGAAACGGTCAAAGGATATGAACAAGCAGTTTTCAGATGAAGAAATTAAAGCTATTAATAGTCAGATTAAAAAAATGCTCTAAATCACTATTGATTAGAGAAATGCAACTCTGAGGTACCACATCACACCTATCACATTGGCTAACATGACAAAACAGGAAAATGATAAATGTTGGAGATATGGAAAAATTGGAACACTAATGCATTGTTGGTAGAGTTGTGAACTGATCCAACCATTCTGGAGAGCAATTTGGAACTATGCCCTAAGGGCTATAAAAATGTGCATACCTTTTGACCCAGCAATACCATTTCGAGGTCTATATCCCAAAGAGATCATAAAAAAGGGAAAAAAACTCACATGTACAAAAATATTTATAGCTGCTCTTTCTGTGGTGGCCAAGAATAGAAATTGAGTGGATACCCATCAATTTGGGAATGACTGAACAAGTTGTGGTATATGAATGTAATGGAATACTATTGTTTCATAAGAAATGAAGAGCAGGCAGATTTTTGAAAACCCGGGAAAGACTTACATGAAGTGTGCAGAGCCAGGAAAACATTGCACACAGTAACAGCAGCATTGTGCGATGACCAACTTTGTTGGACTTAGCTCTTTTCAGCAATGCAATGATCTAAGACGATTCCAAAAAACTTATGATGGAAAATGCTTTCCACGTCCAGAGAAAGAACTGTGGAGTCTGAATGCAGATCGAAGCGTATTATTTTCTCTCTCTCTTTTTTTCTTTCTCATGATTTTTCCCTTTTGTTCTGGTTCTTCTTTCACAACATGACTAATGTGGAAATATGTTTAATATGGTTGTACATGTATAGCCTATATCAAATTGCACGCTGTCTTGGGGAGGAGGAAGGGAGCAAGGGGAAAAATTTAGAATTCACAATCTTATAAAAGTGAATGTTGAAAACTAAAAATAAATAAATAGATTTTTTTAAAAAGAAAAAAGAACCAATACAGATAAATTTTTTAAGAAGTATTTTAAAAATTATTCTTTATTTAAGGAAAGCTTTGATATTGAATCTATACAAGTATCTCATATGCTTTGGTAGGTTGACTGCTAGATGTTTGATGCATTTTTTAGTTATTTGGAATGGGATTTCCTTTTTTATTATTGCTTCTTGAGTTTTGTTATTTTATATAAATGCTGTTGATTTTTGACGGTTTGTTTACAAATTGGCTGAAGCTATTAATTGTCAGTGGATATTTTTTACTGATTCTCTACGGTTTTTGAAGTATACCATCAAATCATCAAAAATAGGAATAGTTTCATCTCCTATTTACCTATTTTTATGCATTTTATTTCTTTTTCTTCCCTTGTTACTGTTGCATTTCCAGAACTATATCATAATAACAATGGGGAGGGTTGACATCGCTTCTTCACTCTAATTTATTGGAAAAGGTTCTAGTGTATCCCCATTAAATATAATACTTGCTTTTGATTTTAGATAGATGCTTTTTATAATTTTTAGAAGGTCCCTCTACCTATATTTTGTAGGAAGCAAAATAAGTACTATATTTTTTCAAAGGCTTTTTTTCTGCATTTATTGAGATAATCATGTGGTTTTAGATGTTTTGTGTTTTTAATATGATTAATTATGTTGATTGTTTTCCTAATGTTGAGTCGTCTTTACATCTCTAGTAAAAATCCCACTTGGTCACAATGAATGATTTCTTGAATAAATTGCTGTTTGATAGGATTTTGTTTAAATTTTTTTGAAACAATATTCATTAATGATATTGGCTTATACTTTTCCTTCTACATTTTATCTTTCCCTGGATTAGGTATTAGGACTATATTTGTCTCATAAAAGGATTTTGGTAGGGGGCTTTCTCAATTTTTGAGAATAATTTGTGAAGTATGGGTACTAATTGTTCTTTAATTTAATCCATAAAATTCTTGATAGAATTCTCCTACATTATCAAGATGAGGAGTTTTTCCTTTGGTAGTTTCTTTATAGTTAGATCTAGTTCTTTTTCTGTGATTGGGTTATTGAAAATCTCTATGTGTTCTAATGATAATTTCGGTATTTTATATTTTTTAAAGGTATTCCTCTATTTCTCTTAGGTTCTCAGTTTTGTTAGCATATAACTGTGCATAATATGTCCTGGTTATTCTGTTTATTTCTTCCAGTTTTCCTGTGATTTCATCTTGCTCATTTGCGATTCTATTTGTTTAATTTTCTGCTCTCTTCTTTTTAATGTTTAGCTAAAGGTTTATCAATTTTGTTAGTCTTTTCAAAGAACCAATATGAAAATTTTAAATGAAACATTAACAAGGAGATGACAGCAATATGCCACAGGTATTATATATTACAACCAGGCTGGATTTGTACCAAGAATACAAGGTTTGTTCAATATGAGGAAAACTATTAACATAGTAATCCGCATCATGAAAATAACAAAAATAAAATTACATCAATAAATGCAGAAAAAAACTTTTAACAGTATGCAATATCTACTTATGTTTAAAAAAACAACTTGGAAAACATAGGAATAAATGAACTTTCACTTAACATAGATAGCATTTGTCTAAAACCAAGAGCTAGTGTTTCATGTAGTGGAGATAAATTAGAGAACTTTCCAATGAGGTAAGAGGCAAAGCAAGGATGTACATTATCACCACTTCTATTTGATATAGTTCTAAAAATGGTAGCTATAACAGAAAATCAAGAAAAGAAATTGAGGGGATAAGCATAGGCAAAGAAAAAACACAATCATTACTTTTTGCAGATAATAGTTTACTTAGAGAACCTTAAAGAGTCAACTAAAACTTACTTTAAAAATTACAATTTCAGCAGAATTGCAGGATATAAAGTAAATTCACATGAATCATCAGCATTTCTGTATATTACCAACAAAATCCAGCGGAAAGAGAAATTTCATTTAAAATAACTACAGAGTAGATAAAATACTTAAGAATCTTCCCACCTAATTACGCACAGGAATTATATGAATATAACTACAAAACACTCTTTCTAGAAATAGAACTAAATAATTGGGGAAATATTCATTACTCATGACTAAGCCAAGTCAGTATAAAAAAATGACAATACCACCTAAAATATTTATTTATTTGGTGCTATAACAACCAAACTGCCAGTGAACTATTTCATAAAGCTATAAAAATCAGCAAAATTAATCTGGAGAACCAAAAGGTCAAGGATATCAAAGGAAATAATGGAGGGGGAGGGAGGGAGAGAAAGAAAGAAGGATGAAGGCCAGCAGTACCAGATTTCAAACTATATTACAAAACAATAATCATCAAGATGATTAAAAAATAAATGGTTAAGAAATAAAGAGGTCATTTAGTAGAACAAACATACAACACACAGAAGTAAATAAACACAGTAGACTAATGTTTGATAAACTTGAAGACAACGGCTACTGGGGTAAGAACTTGTTATTTGACAAACACTGAAAAGCAGTTTGGCAGAAACCAGCTACAGGCCAATATCTCATACGGTATAACAAGATCAGCTCTAAAAAGATACATGAAAAAGACAAAGAGTAGCATTATAAACAAATCAGAGGCACAAGGAAGAAATTACCTTTCAAATCTATATGGATGGGGAAGAGCTCATACCAAGTAAGTGATACAGAGGGTTATAGAGAATAAAATGGACAACTTTGATTACATAATATTTAAAGGTTGTTGTACAAATAAATCATTGTATCTAAAATTAGAAGGAAAACAGATAATGGAGAAAAAATTTTTGTAGTATGATAGGGGTCTCATTTCCAAGATAAATAAGGAACTGACTCAAATTTATGGGAGTCATTCCCCAACTGATAAATGGCCAAAGGATATGAAAGGCAGTTTTCAAAGGAAGGAATCCATATAATCAATAGTCATAAACTGTTCCAAAAACACTAATAATTAGAGAAATGCAAATTAAAGCATTTCTGATGTTCCATCTTTCTCTCATCAGATTGGCAAAGTTGACAGAGAAAATGATAAATGTTGGAGGGGCTGTGGGAAAATAGGCAATAATATGCATTGCTGTAAGAGCTGTGAATTGATCCACTCATTATGGAAAACATAGAATTATGCCCCTACATTTACTAAAGTATACATAACTTCTGACCCAGCAATAGCTACTACACTATACTCCAAAGAGATCAATGAAAGAGCAAAAGAACCCATATGTACAAAACATATTTATGTTAATTCTTTCTGTATTTGCAAATAACTGGAAATGATAGGAGTGCCCATCACTTAGGGAAAGATTGACCAAATTATGGTTTATGAACATAATGGAATACTCTTGTACTATAAGAAATGATAAGTTTCAGATAAACCTAGAAAAGGTTGTATTAGCTGACAATGAGTGAAATAAGCAGAACCAGGAGAAAAATTTCATAGAATAACATTTCAAAGACAAACAATTTGAAAGACTTAAAAAAAATTCAGTCAATGTAATGAGCAACCACATCACCAGAGAACCAATGATGAAGGATGATACTACTAACCTCCAGATAGAGAAGTAATGGAAACTGAAATTGAGATTGAGACATATTTTTCGGGGACATGACCAATGAAGGAATTAGTTTTGCTTGATTATACATATGTGTTAGAAGGGTTCTGTTTCTCTTTTTTCTCTTTTTATCCAAAGAGGCAGAGAAGAGAGAGACCAAAGATTTTTGTTAACTGGAAAAAATAAGTTTAATTTTAAAAAGCCTCAACTACCTGGCACATAGGAGGGCACTTAATAAATGTTTGCTTATTAATTGATTGATCTGTGATTACATTGATATGAGTTCGTATTCCACTTGTGAATTTGTCAATCCATCCATGCTTTCTTATCATGGGAAACTTGGCCATATCCTCTCTTTAATTTATCCTTGGTAGGTTGACTCAATACTCCTAGTGTCTAAGGTAGCTAGGTAGTGCAGTAGATAGAACACTGGGCAGTAAGACCTGAGTTCAAATTCAGCCACATACACTTACTGTGTGACCCTGGGCAAGTCACTTAACCTCATCTAAATGCCTCATTTTCCTCAACAGTAAAATGGGAATAATAATAGCACTTATCTCCCAGAGTTGATGTGAGGATCAAATGAGATAATATTTGTAAAGTGCTTAGCACAGTGCCTGGTGTATATTAGGTATTTAATTAATGCTTCCTTCCTTTCTTCAAGATCTTGATATAGAAAGGGTACAATGGGACACATGAATTGTCCATTATCTTTTACTCTCATTACATGACCAACCCACTTCCTTTTCTAGTCATTTATCTCATTGATGTTATATTGTATCCCTCTTTTGGTGCACATTTCTTTATTAGTAATATGATTCTACTAACTACATCTCCCTGTTGCCCTTTGGGGGATGCACAACTATCATTCTTTGGAAACTATGGTATTCCATGACCAACAGCTATATAGTGTCACCAAAAGAATATTGCTATTAAAAAGATGGACCTTTTTTTTTCAGGAAGCACCTTGGGGTCATTAAAAGTACTATACTGCTCTCTCCTGCTAGTCTATTCTGGGCCCAGATCATGATTCATCTTTACTGTCTGTTCAGGATATATGGATTAATGTACCAGTTCAATGAGCTTTTTATCCAACTGCATATCACGCTCTGGAAAATAGATAACTTTTATCTGCTTTGTTTTTCCTATGAAGGCAGAGAAGCCAGAGTTTTTTGAGTGATCATAGATCTCATTTAGGAGGTTTTTCAATATTGAGTCTTGAAGCAATCAGCAAAATGCCATCTGTAAACAAGAAGATCTGAAGGACATTCCTCATCATCTTAAAGGGAATCCTTTTTTAAATATTTATTTGTACTCTGCATTACATAACTCTAAGACAGAAGACAATGGCACCCACCTTTAGGGAGAATATACCCCCCTGTTTTATGCCATGCTTTTTTTTTTGTTTTTGCTTTTTGGTGAGGCATTTGGGGGTTAAGTGACTTGCCCAGGGTCACACAGCTAGTAAGTGTCAAGTGTCTGAGGTGGGATTTGAACTCAGGCCCTCATGACTCCAAGACAGCTCTATCCACTCTATCCACTCTATCCAGCTCTATCCACTGCGCCACCTAGCTGCCTTGTAAATGGAATCCTGTTCAAATTCTTTTTTTATTTTTTTTGGGGGGGGAGGCCGTTGGAATATTAATAATGAGAGAGTCATCAAACAAAGATATTCATTCTAGTTGTTGCATTTCTCAGGGAGTCTTATATGACCTAAATAAATGCACATGTGAGACATCTTGTTGAAGGAGAGCCTGTATACTATGTGTAGCTTCAATACTTTCAATGATCCATGATTATACTGGTGTAGTTATTCCTCTTGGCAGTCATCATGAAATGCTGTGGAAGAAAAAATTAATCAACCTTCAAGTAAGGAATCTTCCTGCACTTAAATAGGTTGGTCCTTGGATGACAGACACCCAGTGCATTCTCAGGCTTGTACTTAAGACCTTCCTGGCTGTATATATCTTCTTATGTATAAAAAAGCATAGCTATAGTTTGGCACAACCTGTCAGAATGTACAATGACAGCAGCCTTCAAGAACCCAGGGTCACTGTGCCACCAAAACATATCAGAATTGTGACTGTTGTTTTGTTGTTCTTTCTTCTTTTTCAAAGAGGTCCAATGACATCCTAGGTGATGTCTTGACTTGAGCTTGATTTGGAATTAAATGAGGCAGAGTTGGGCAAAATTGTCAGCCTCATTCTCTCTTCCAGAGAGTCATAGAAGGGCTTTAGTCAGGGATTTTGTTATATGTTACTAACTCACATTTATATACTGCGAAGTTTTACAAAGCTTTTTTTTTTTTCACTGCAACCCTATGAGATAGGTAGTATTATTAATCCCTTAGAGATGAGGAAGCAGAAGAAACAAGTAAAAGCTCTTAGAAGTTGTTACTTGCCCAATTGCACAGCTAGGTCTTCTGACTCAATGTCCAATAGTCAATCAATCAGTGAACAAACATTTATAAGCACCTACTGTATTCCATGCATACACTTTATCCTCTATGCTAGTGATGTCCAACTCAAATAGAAAGAGGCTACATATTAACTTAGAAAACCACTATTAACATTACCTATGTTGTACTGTATTTTTATTTGTTTTATTAAACATTTCCTAATTACAATGGTTTTGCCAGAGGGCTATGAGTGTGACACCTTTGCTCTATATCATGCTGTCTCCTATAGAAGGTGTATTCATATGTACATATTGATATATTGTTACCTATATGTATATAGCCACATATATAGCCACTGTAATCCTTCCTTAATACATTGTTAGTAACGTTGTTGTTCAGTAATGTCCGACTCTTTGTGATCCATTTGGGGTTTTCTTGGCAAAGATACTGGAGTGGTTTGCCATTTCCTTCTCCAGCTCATTTTACAGATGAGGACCTGAGGCAAACAGGGTTAAGTGACTTGCCCAGAGTCACACAGCTAGTAAGTATCTGATGCTGGATTTGAACTCAGGAAGATGAGTCTTCCTGACTTCAGGCAGGTACTCTATCCACTGCGCTACCTAACTGTTCCAAATAGCGTTAATAATAGCTGGCATTTATAAAGCACTGTATGAAACATACTTTTTGAAAGCAAAGTGTGAAAAACGTACTTCAAACATAACATACTTTATGAAAGTTTTCCATTTGATCCTCACAACAGCTTTCTGAGGTAGGTAGGGAAAATAATATAATAATAGCTACTACTGACATAGCACTCCAATTTGCCTCAGTTCCTCATCTGGAAAATGGAGATGTGCTGGAAAAGTAAATGGAAAACCACTCCAGTATGTTTGCCAACAAAATCCCGTGGACTATGTTTGTGGGGTCATGAAGGGTTGCACACAACTGAACAACTCAACAACAACAAATCTAGCACTTTAAGGTTTGCAAAGCTCTTTACAAATATTAACTCATTTTATCCTTATAATAACTCTGGGTAGGGGAGATACTATTATGCTCATTTTATAAATGAGGAAATTGAAGCAAACAGAGGTTAAAATGACTTGTCCAGGGTCATACAGCTATGAAGTGTGTGAGGCTAAAAATGGAACTCAGGTTTTCCTGACTGATCTAGCACTCTATCCCCAGTAGCTGCCTATCATAAAATTTCCTCCCATCTCACAGATTAGAAAACTTAGGCTCAGAGAAATAAAATGATTTGCCCGAGATCATGTGGTTAATAAGTAGCAAAGCAATTACTCAAACTCAAGTCTTCCAATGCCATTTCTAATGTTCCTTCCATTTTACCATCCTCCATCTCTAATGTTTATTATTCTACTCATTACTCTAGCTTTCTTTTAACTTAGGCTGTTTTTTTCCCCTAAGTTAGTAGGTGGTTCAGTATGTCAGACACAGACATATTATCCATGACAGTAAACATAACTGAAGAGTTTAGCTACAAGGCAAGTTATTAAAAATTAAGATGGCTGAGTGAGAATTGAGACAGAGAATTCCAGGGCAATGGATTGATTTTTTTTTCCCCCAAAGAGGATGGATTAGTGTAATTCTCACTTTTTATACATGCTGGTGTAGTTACACTCTTGAGAAGGGCACTCAGTTAGGTTTCTTCTTGTTTTCTAGGAATTCTTCTTTGGTATCCCTTCCTTCTCCTAACAGGAAGATGAGGAGTTAAAAACCTGTATTGCCCCAGGAATCTGCTCCCATGTGACTAATGGTGTGATTGCTGAATGTTTATCTGCTGGAAAAGGAATGATCTTGTTGACAATCTGAATACTAGACTAATTATCAAACAAAGTACCAAAAAGGAATGCCAGAAAACAAACTTCCTGGTCTCTGAAGAGTCTCAAAAGAATTGATTTCTGTCCTTGCCAGAAGTTGCATTAGAAACATATAGGCCTCTTCACTCTTTTAGGGGAAACCGTGAGATGCAGCGGACCCTTCAGGGTCTACTTTAAATGGAAGTACATTGAACCTGCCTTATGCAGGGTTAGTATGAAGCACATTTGAAAGCTCCCTCCTCCCCACTGCAGCCCCTTCCAAAAAAATCTTACTCTGACCAATCTTCCATGGTTTCTAAAAGGCCACCATTAATCACTCCTCGGGGACTTAAGGTTTTAAATATTTTGTTATAAAAATGTAAATGCTCCCTGAGAATAGTAACATATTAAACCATGATTGGCCACCATGATAGATTAATAGGACTTAGAGCTGAAAGGGACCTTATAGACCATAGGCCTATAAGATAAGAGATTTAAAGATAAAAGGGACCTTACAGACCATCTTGTTCAACCTTTTTTTTTTTTTTGGCAGATGAAGAAACTGAGGCCCATAGAGGTACAGCTGATAAAGGGCTAGTCTTGGGAGTTAAGAAGACCTGAGTTCAAATCCAGACTTAAATACTTACTCTCTATGTGACCCTGGGCAAATTGCTTAACCTCTTTCTGCCTTAGTTTCCTCAGCTATAAAATGACGATAATAACTTCTTATATCCTTTTAAAGAAATTTTGTTTTGAGGTTTTGTTTTATTTCTTTTCTGGTGGTTGCTGTGGTTTGAGATTGGGTCTCCCTATCCCACCCAGGCTAGAAGCAGTGACTACTCACAAGTCTGATGCTACTTCTGATCATCATCAGAGCTTTTATCTACTCCATTTCTGACCTGGGCCTGTTTGCCCCGACTCAGGCAGTCAAGTGGCACTTCTCTATAAAGCCCTGCTTTCAGACAGTCACCATCTTGGTGCCAAATTTTAACCAAATGTAGTGCAGACACCCAGTGGGCTCAGCCTAAGGCAGCTTGAAATTCCTGAGCTCAAGCTATCCACCAGTTTCAACCTCCCCTTGTAGTGTAGTTTACAAGCCTGGGTACTTAACTCCCAGGATTGTTGTGAGAATAAAATGAGATAATATTTGTAAAGCACTTTGCAAACCATAAAGCACTATATAAATGCTAGATTTCATCATCATCAACATTTTCTAAGGTCACATAATTAGGAACAGAGCTGGAAGTAACCCAAGTCACCTGACTCCAAATCCAGTGTACTTTCTACTGCATTATGTTGTTTTTTCTCAGCTTAGTTGTCTTTCTCAGGAGAGCCTGCCACTTAACACAACTCTGATTTAATGGAAAGTGGTACAGATAAATCATGATGGGTGTGTTTGGGCAGGGAGGAAGTTGGAAAAAAAATCAAGGACAATAGAGTGCTGTCTAGGAAAGGCCAAATTGAAGTAATACTTCAGCAGAAGGTCCTGGGCATCTAGAAGGTGCAGAGTGCCCCGGGACAAAAGAGAATATGAGACACTGTTGGTAGAGCTATGAATTGGTCCAGCCATTCTAGAAAACAATGCGGAATGATTCTAGCATTTAATAAACGCTTTTTGATTCATGAAAAAAAATCCATACACACGGTTAGATGTTATAGTAATAAGAGTACTATAAACAAAAGTTAAAGACAGAGGCAAAGGTCCCACATGTACAAAAATATTTATAGCAACATGTTTTTTCAGTAGTGAAGAGCTAGAGGGAAAAGCTAAACAAATTATGGCCAGTAAATGCAATGGAATATTATTGTGCCATAAGGAATGACAAATATGAAGAATTCAGAAAGATTTGGGGAAAGTGACCAAAGAGTCACAGGTAGTAAATTTTGACTGTCAAAAGTCACCAATATGGAATGTTGTAACATATCCCATTTATAAGAGCAGCTAGGTGGCGCAGCGGATAGAGCACTGTGCTTGGAATCAGGAAGACTCATCTTCCTGGGTTCAAATCTGGCCTCAGACACTTACTAGCGGTGTGACCCTGGGCAAGTCATTTAACCCTGTTTACCTCAATTTCCTCATCTGTAAAATAAGTTGCCAAGAAAACCCCTAATAGTGTCATGAAGAGTCAGACATGACTCAACAACAACAAATAATCCCATTTACAACATTTGAACATCCCAGTTTGAAGTGGAACAGATTACATTGGGTGCACATGCTTCATGGGGTATGCCTTGGTGGTAGCTTCTTACATTCTCATCATATCATCAATAATGTATGGTGTCATCATGGAATCTCTCATTATTGGATCTGTGATAGATGAACATCAACACTATACAGCAGCTACCCACCTGGCATACAGAGTGAACGGAACATATTTTATAGAAGGACTTTTATCCCATTTCCAATTTCCAATGGCAGGTTTAGGTTTCATTATTCTAGGCTAATACAACCCAAAGCTCAGTAGATTTCTTCTTCTATTTACTGGCTGTATCAGTGATCTATTGGGTTTCTCAGTGGCTAAAGTGTTCATATGAGTGATGTTGCAAGGCCATTTGTGGGGTTACAGTGCCTTTTGTGAAGGAATTAAGAGAAACTAGAATTGCTCCTTTTAATAAAATTTCAATGGCCATAATTGTCTTTTAGTGCAAAACATGGGAAAAATATTGTCTTTGCCTTAGAATGACATAAGGAAAGAGATGATATAAAAGTTCCAAAACTTTATTCCACCTTGTGGAGTAACCTTTCAAGGGAGGCAGCATGAAGTAGTGAAGAGAACACTAGCTCTGAAGTCAAAAGGCTTCATTTCAAATCCTGCTTCTGACACTTTCTATCCGTGTAACCCCAGGGGCATGTCATTTAGCCTTCCTGAGCTTCACTTTACTCACCTGGAAAATGAGGGGTTTGAATGAGATAAACTCTGTGGCGCCTACCAGCTCTAAATCTATGGTCTTTTGGTTCCATTGGAGGGATAAGCTTACCACAATTGACTTATAATTCATGGAGAGTAATTCCTTTTTCTTAATTCTTTTTAAAAGAAAATGTTTTCCCCTTATATAATGAAAATATTGAATGAACCATATCATTATTTTTTTACCAACACATTTGCAAATCTTACATTCTTAGAAAAAAGTACTCAGGAAGCTAGAACATCTAAGGGCAGGTAAGTGCTGCAATGGATAGAGTGCTTGGCCTGAAATCAGGAAGACTCCTCTTCCTGAGTTCAAATCCAACCTCAGACACTTACTAGTTGTGTGATCCTGGGCAAGTCACTTAACCCTGTTTGCCTCGGTTCCTCATCTGTAAAATGAGCTGAAGAAGGAAATGGCAAACCACTCCAGTGTCTTTGCCAAAACAAAAACAAAAACAAAAACAAAAACGAAAAAACAACAACAACCCACCTCAAATGGAGTTACAAAGAGTTGGACACAACTGAAAATGACTGAACAACAAGAAGAACATCTAAGCTGATGACTCTAGAAGGTTGATCAGGGGAGAAAGAAAGTGTGTGTATGTGGGAGAAGTAAATAAACATTTATATAGCACCTATTATGTGCCAGGCACTGTACTGCCAAGTACTTTACAAATATTATCTCATTTGAGCCTTATAACAAGCCTGAGAGGGAGGTGCTGTTATTATCCACGTTTCACAATTTAGGAAACTGAAGCAAAGCAAGGTTAAGTGACTTGCCCAGGGTCACACAGCTAATAACTCCAAGGCCAATTGTGAACTCGGGTTTTCCTGACTCCAGGCCCAATGTTCTATTCATTGCACTACCTAACTTTGCCTGTAGTGCAGGACAGTGTGCAGATAATATTGTAAATGTAGCTGTCTGTAATTGAATGTGAGACTATGTTCCCAAAACTATTAGATATATGACCACAGCAGAGATAAATTTTCTAATAAAAAATTGAAAAGGTTTTTCTGAATGAATGCAGAGCCAAATAAACAGAATTAGATTATAGTGACCTCAGTAACATAAGCACAGTTAGGTGGAGCAGTGGATAGAGGGCGGGGTTTGGAGTCAGGGAGCCCTGATTTCAAATATAGCTTCAGACACTTACTACCTGTGCGACCCTGGGCAAGTCACTTAACCCTGCTTGCTTCATTTTCCTCTGCTGGAAAAGGAGATGGCAGATTACTACAGTATCTGTAGGGACCCCAAATGGGGTCATGAAGAGTTGGACACCATTGAAATAACAAAACAGCAATAACAAGGATATAAAATAAAAACAAAAGCCACCCATGACAAACTTTAGAATCCTGATCAATAGTCATGACTTCAGAAGAATGATAGTGAAGAATGTCTTATCTCTACTTGGCCCAGAGATTGATGAGCGATAGATGCAGAATGAAGTATATATTTTCAGACTTGGTCAGTGTGTTGATTTGTTTTGCTTAACAGTATTTATTTGATACAAAGGAGAGATTCTTGGCCAGGACAAGCAATCATTAGGAAGTGAAAGTGATGCTTAAAAAAAATCAATAAAACATTTATCAATCTGAGCTGGTTGGCCCAGGCCTGTAAACTGCACTACAAGGGGAGGCTGAAACTAGTGGAGAGCTTGAGCTCAGGAATTTCAAGCTGCCTTAGGCTGAACCCACTGGGTGTCTGCACTACGTTTGGTTAAAATTTGGCACCAAGATGTCTGAAAGCAGGGCTTTACGGAGAAGTGCCACTTGGCTACCAGAGTCGGGGCAAACAGGCCCAGGTCAGAAATGGAGTAGATAAAAGCTCTGATGATGATCAGAAGTAGCATCAGACTTGTGAGTAGTCACTGCTTCTAGCCTGGGTGGGATAGGGAGACCCAATCTCAAACCACAATAACCACCAGAAAAGAAATAAAACAAAACCTCAAAACAAAATTTCTTTAAAAGGACATAAGAAGTTAGAAAATTGAGGAAGGAAGCAGTAACTCAAGGATGGAGGGACCATACAATACAAACTTTGATTACTTCACTGTTTCATTTAGGTTGGCATGGTATAGTGGAGAGAATGTAGTTGATGGACATGGGTTCATATCTTGCCTCTTGCTTTTTAACTACATGATCTTGGACAAGTCATTTCACTTTTTTTCTATCTTAATTTCCTCATCTCTAAAAAGAAAGCAGTTGGACTAAATGATCTTTAAGACACTTTCCAGTGTCATATATATATTTTTATATGTGTATATATGTGTCATATATATTATTATGTCTTATATATAAATTGTATTAGAAATATATATTCTCCTTATTTTAAATCCAATTGTTTTTCTAGAATTTCTACTCTGCTAGAACCTACAGGAAAAAACATAGGGACAAATTTAATTGTTAGGAAGTTTTTCTTTCCTTGAAGTGTCTAAACTTTCTTCTCTGCAATTTACACTTATTGCGTAAAGTCCTATCCTCTAAGCCCTAACAGAATGAGTCTAATCTCTCTTCCAGGTGACAGCTCCTCAGGAAGCTATCATGTCCTTTCAAGTCTTTTCTTTTCCAGGTTAAACATCCCCAATTCCTTCAACTCATGTAAGCTGAAGGCATCAGTTTTAAACCCTCCCCTAGACACTTTCCAACTTCTTGAGATACTCCTCAAAATGTGGTGTTGACAATTAAACCAGTTCTTAATCCCAACTAACTATTATTGAGCACACAGCTCTCCATCTTGGTAATAAAAGCAAATTAAAGACCTTGTTAAATACTTGCTAAAATCTAAGCGAGTGTATTTCCTTTACATGCTTAGTAACCTCATTAAAAAGTCAAATGAAGTTAGTCTGCCATGAACTATTTTTTATGTAAATTCTTTGTGCTTACTGCTTTCGTTTTCCAAATGTCCACTAACCATCCTTCTAATAATAATAATAATAGATGTACACACATATACTATAATTTTGCCAGGAATATGTCATGCTTACTGACTGAGAGTTTGCATGCTCAACTCTCCTCTTTCTTTAAAATTGAGACAGTTGTTTTTCTTCAGACCTATTTCACCTCTCCCTTTCTCCATGATCATTTGACAGTGGCTGAGTAAACATATCTCTATTTCTTCTGGTATTTTGGAATATAGTTTATTTGGGCCTGGTGATTTGAAATGATCAAGATCAGCAAGATATTCTTTTACTATTTCATTCTTGTCTCAAGAAACAACTCCCTATTAGCTATTTTTATTCTATCCTTTCCAGTCCGTAGATTATTCTCCTTGGCAGAAAAAACAGAAATAAATAAATTTTAAGTAGCTCTGCCTTCTCTCATTTGTCAGTTATAAACATTCCATCTATTCCAAGTAGCAGTCCTTTCTCTTATTTAATTCTTCTCTTTTCCTACTATATATTTTTATACACACACACACACATGCACACACACACACATCCATGCTGTTTTGTTGTCCTTACCTTTCTTCACCAGCCTCAGATTATTCCAAGCTTTAACCATCCCAATGCTATTCTTAGAGGACCATACCACACATTCAGTTACGCCTTGTTGCCTACCCTCATGTCCCACTTCTGCGTATGTCTTTTAAAAAATCTGAGTTGGTAAGATCATAGAATCATAGTTTTAGGTCTAGAAGAAAGGCATTAAACGTCATCTAGCCCAGCCCCCTCCATTTACAAATGAAGAAATTGAGGCCCAAAGAGGTCTTGTTACCTGGTAGTAAATGACAGTCAGTTTCCATAGACAACTTCCCCTTTTCCTATGCTTCAGAATTATGTCCTAAGAATTTTATTTTGAGAGCTTGCCATCACTTCTGGAATTACTTCCCTTATGGTATTTTATATAATCTTTCATTTATAATATACATATATTTATGATACACATATGTATACATATATACATATATATGTGTATATATACATATACATATATATATATGTACACATATGGGTGTGTATGTGTATATACGTACACACCCATACGTACTTCCTCCAATCTGGAACTATTATTTTCTTCTTTTCTGAAAACCTCTGTCTCCATGCTGGACACTTCTATACCCTTGCCTGCTTTTCCTAGTTAGTTTGCTGCCAATCATTTGCACATCCCTGTCTATGACATCAAAAGTAGGAATCTGATCTGATGCACTTGAGTGAAACCCCACTTTCTTTCCATCAAACTCACAGCTTTTCTCTGTCTTTGTGACAGATGACCTCTTTGGCAAGGAAGACCTGGATATGTCCTTTACTCTGAACCCGTCTTCCTTTGTCCGTGTTTCTTCATGTCCCTGCCCCAGTACTTCACATTTCAGGCTTTGGGCCTACCTTTGTGAAAGTTAAAATGAAGAATAAATAACAAGGGCTTATTGCTACAAAAAGCCTCCTCTAAGGCCCCAAACTGCTAGAATGGACTGGAATATGTCTTTTAGACGCTTTGTGCCTCAGTTTCCCAATAAAAAAATGAGAAGGTTGGCCTAAATGATTTCTAAGTTCCCTTCCAGATTTATGTTTATCATATCATGATGCCTAAGCCTCTTGCCCAAGACTGCATCACCTATAGCAGTATTTTCTGGATTCCTTGTGTCAGTGTCACTTGTATCCTTGAGAATTGCCAGGAGTAGGTGGTCTGACAAGTCTTGGGAAGTTCTCACTCACATTCTCGAAGATATCAGACCTGTCTGTTGTTCAACAGAGTAGAAGCAAGTACTGCTCAGACTTTCCAGGGACCATCAAGCTTGGTTTTTTGCATTCTCTTTAGGCATTCAATTTGGTTAGTGCTCATATTATCAATTAGACCATTTCTTTTTCCAGAAGGCAGACACTCTGGAGTCAAACGTTGCCAGCCATGTTTCTTCAAGGCTAGCTCAAAGCACTTGCCCACTCCCCCCATGGCCCTCAGCTACAGGTCACAGGATCGGAGAGAGAAAGTTAAAAACCATATAGGCCAACTCCTTTAATTTACAGATAAGGAAGTTGAAGCTCTGGGAGGTTAGGTCATTTGCTTAAAGCCACACAAATAGTAAGCATCAGAAGTGGAATTTGGACCCAGGTCTTCTGACTTCAGAGTCAGTACTCTTCCCACTGAATCATGCTGTCTTTGTAATTTCTCTCTTCTCCAATCTGTTTTTATCCACTGGACCTGTTTAATACATTTGTCGCAGTATAGTTTGTATAAATGTATAATCATCTTTACTAGATGATAAGTCCCTTGAAGGGAGGGAGGATGTGTAGTTTCATTTTTTGTATCTCTGATGCCTGGCATTAATTTTTAATTGAATTTAAGTAGGAAGTAAGAAAGAAAGGGAGTATTAGCGGTGTCAGTTTGAGATCTGAGAAAGTTTGAAAGGGACATAAGGATAGTGGATTAGTTAGATAATGAGAAATGAGTGAGAGCATTGTTGAGGAATGTCTAGGGCTAAGAAGAAGTTGGATAAACCTCAATTTGTAGAAACCTGGTCTTGATTGTTCTATTTTGTTCTTCTGTTTGACCTCAAGTCAGCAAGCAGAGAACAAAGACAATTGGGGTGACTCAGGGTTGAGAATTGGCAGGACACTGTGAAAAGTCAAGGGACAAGGCATCTTAGTGTCTGTGTGTGTGTGTGAGAGAGAGAGAGAGAGAGAGAGCACTCTCTGTAATGACTGTACAATGTGTTAGGGGCAGCCACGTGGTGCAGTAGATAGAGCACCAGCCCTGGAGTCAGGAGGACCTGAGTTCAAATCTGGCCTCAGACACTTGACACTTACTAGCTGTGTGACCCTAGACAAGTCATTTAACCCCATTGCCTAGCCAAACAAAAAATACAATGTGTTAGAACTTCCCTTCTTCACAGGGGAGCAGGACAACAGAGTTATACAACAACCAGCCAATTAGAAGGATTTTTGAGGCTCAGAGCTGCTTCACATAGCAGTGATCCTTTGTGAGTGAACTCTAGTCGAATTTTTTGGTGATGCCTGTAGCTGCCAGAAACCAACCAGTTCAAGGGCAAAATTCAGCAGCAGTTGCAGACTCAAGACCTTCCCTTGCTCAGGACTTTCTAAATATCTTGGCTTATTGTGTCTACAAATGTCCCCCTCCCCTTAACCCCCACTCCCTGTTTGAAAGCCTCTAGAAATGATATTATCTTACTTTTTTTCCACTCCCCTTTGAGCAGCTGAGAACTCTCTCCTTCTCTGCTTCCTTACAGGATCATCTCTCCCTTGAAATCCCTTTCTCAGATAATAAACGCTTTGTAATCTGTGATCAGACTCTGCTTCATTTTAGGGTCCCTTTTTTTGGGCCTGGGGTCTTTTTTTAGCTAACTAACTATAAACATACACACATTTGTATATATTTGAAGTCGTCTCCTCTATTAGAATGTAAGCTCCTTGAAGGCAAGAAGTATTTTGTTTTAATTTCTGGCTGTCTCTAACACTTAACATAGCGCCTGTCATATAGTCAGCACTTAATGAATGCTTATTGACAAACTGAATGAGTGATTGGAGGAAATTGGAGGTGGTCCAGGTGATTAAGGAGAACAAGGGGTATGTGTGTTTCTTTTGTCAACTCTGATAACAAATGACCAAAGAGTCACAGAGGTTTTGCAATCACTGTTAACTCCAAAAATACCAAATAGCTCACACAGGTTAAAAGCAAAAAAGTTTTCTTTATTCCGTTGTGGGAGAGAAATTAGACACATATGTTGGGGCCTCCTCTAGTTGGATACCCAAGGCAGTGGGGCTAAACCTTGCTCTATATATTTGTGGCTAGAGAAAGAATCAAACAGTGTAGTGTACCAACAGTGGTAAGGCACAACAGTAACAGTGAGGCAAGGTTGTCTAGTGACAAAAAGTCCATTCATAGCAGGACTTCACGTTGAGGCCTATTGGTGATTGCCCAAGCTCAGGGACCATCAGTTCTGTGATTTAGTTGCAGCAGAATTCATTCAGAGGGTGAATGTAAAGGATTGCTGTTATGCCAGGCTCAGGGCACAGCTTGCTTGCTGAGCTCTAATTCTAGAAAACAGGGTGTCTCCTAATAGTAAAAAGAGAGGGATGGTTTTGGATCCTGACACTGTGTATGTGTGTGTGAGAGAAAGACAGACAGAGACATAGAGAGAGTGAGAGACAGAAAAAGACAGAACAGATAGTTAAGAGGATACAGTTAAGGTCTTGGGGATGTAGCAATGAATTTGCTAATGAGGCCGAGGAAACAGACAGACCATTGGGCAGCTGGTGCATGACAGAGATGAAGGTGGTTGTCATCAAGAAAGCAGGGTAGGGATTGTAAGGCAAATTAGCATCACCACCAGGAACTATGTATTAAGTACCACATATTCATAGATCCTTCCTAAAGCAAGTGAATAGACATCCCCAATTTTCTAAGAGTTAAGAGTATGAGCATTGAGAAAAGATGAAATTTAGGCTCCAGATTCTTAGAAGCTTCTCTGAACAGGGGATAAACCAGCAGAAAGTTTCTGATGTCAGAGCCCTGCCTAAGCCATACTCATCAAACTCCACTCTGGTGTACAGACAGTCAAAATACATTTACAAAAAAAAACCCCCCAAAAAAAAAAAACCAAAAAACCCCAGACCTTGGCTTGTGATTTCCTCTTTCATTTTCTCCCACAGTGCCTGCTGGTCTAGGAAAATGACTCATTAATAAATTTAGCATTAGGGATCTGACACATTCAGAAACCTTCTTTAAAAAGACCTCTACCTTGCCCCAACTACTACTGGCTTTGTTAATAACATCCCTCTGCCTAGGCTGGTAGAAAAGTATTGTACACATGGGAGAAGTATGCTAGGAACATCCATTACCAGTTCAGAGATGTAGGAACTGAGCTAAATCACTTGCCTTTGAGAGGATCATTTGAACACAGATTTGCAATTGAAAAGGAATTTAGAGGCCATCTAGTCCAACCCCTTCACTTCATACATAAAGAAATTGAGGTTCAGAGGGTCCATGGTTACATAGGTAGCAAGTATGAGAAGTAGAATTTGAACTCGGGTCTTCAGTTTGTAAATCCAGTACAAATATACTTTATCATTTTCACCCTCTCCCCCCCCTTGACTATACATTGAATTGAGGGATAGATTTAGAGCTATCATTCTCATTCTTAATCTTAATCTCATCATTGTTATCATCAAAAAGGAGTGTTGTGTCCACAACAATCTCAAGATTTCTTTAGTTGACCTAACAAACTCCAAAACCCAGAGCTGGTAGATTTGTTAACTCTTTTGAGACAACTAGGCAGCACAGTGAATAGAATTCTGGGTCTGAATTTAGAAAGACTTGAGTTCAAATCTAAACGCAGACACTTTCTAGCTATGTGACATTGGGCTACCTCTGTCTACCTCCATTTCTTCAGCTATACAATGGGGATCGTAAGAGCATCTGCCTCCCACAGTTTCTGTGAGGACCAAATTAGGTAACATCTATAAAGTGCTTAGCACAATGATTAGCAGATTGTAGGCACTTAATAGGGGCAGCTAGGTGGCTCAGTGGGTAGAGCACTGGACCTGGAGTCAGGAAGGCTTGAGTTCAAATTTGGCCTTGGATACTTAGTATCTGTGTGACCCTGGGTAAGTCACTTAACCTCTGTTTGCCTTGATCCGTTAGAGGAGGAAATGGCAAACCACTGTAGTATCTTTGCCAAGAAAACCCTGTGGATAATATAGTCCATGGGGTCACAAAGAGGTGGATACATCTGAACAACAACAACAACTTAATAAATACTTGTATCCTTCCTTCCCTTCTTTCACAGAACTTTCACAAAACACTGACTCTCTGATAGCATGGCCCTTCTGTTCTGTTCTGCACCCTGAAGACATGAAATCCTTGTGGCTTCACTTTGACCTGAGAGATGTATAGTAGAAGAAAGAAAGCTGGCTCAAGTCAAGTTGATGTTCTAAAGTCCCCAGAGCACAGACAGGTGGAAGAGTCTCAGTACAGAATTCTTATCCTTCCTTTTCCATCGATACTGCCCTTCTTGTGTTCTTCCCACATGGGACAATCCACATCCCATTTCCACATCTTTGTACTGACGCTCCACCTGACTGAGGTGCATGGACCCTCTCCTTTCCTATCCCCTTAGAATCCCTGATTTGCTTTAAAACTCAGACTATGAGCCCCTTGAAGGCAAGGGCTGTCTTTTGTCTCTTTTGGTATCCCTAGAACTTAGCACATCACCTGGCATGTAGTGGAGACTTAATAGATGTTTATTGATTGATTGATTCCTACCTGTAGGCATTCCTGATCATCTTTTCCCTCACCCTATGTCTAGTGGCTTCCCCTTCAAGAAACAATTTACCTTGTTTGTATTTCTTTTGAATATACTAAATTATATGTATTTTGTCTCTCTGCTAGAATATAAGTTCCTTGAAGACAGGGATTGTTCCATTTTTGTCTTGTATTCTTAGCAACTAGCAGAGTGCCTAGTGTATAGTAGGTAATTAATAAATGTTTGCTGATTTATTGATTGTTTTCAATAGGCCTTTTTCTCTAGGTCTTTGTTCAGCTTTGTTGTTGTTGTGTTTATCCTTTGTTCTTGAAGAGGACCATGACATCAGGGAGATGATGACATGACTTTCATTTGGCTTTGTTTTGAGTGAGGGAGGGCAGTGCAAGGAGTATCATTATAGCTCTTATAGACCTCCAGCCTATGTTTCTGGCTTCTAGGCTATATTTGGAGATCCTGCAGCCTTTCCCAACCTCTCCCAGGCTTTCATAATACTTTCTAGCCTTTTCTGTTTTCCTGAATCATTCATTCAGGACCCCACCCTGACATTAGTTCTTTCTTCTTAGGGATGGAAACCTAAGGTGTATCTCAGGGGTATCAAATTCACGGGCATGGGCTGAGTGTCTACTAGTGTATCTAGGAGGAACTTTGTAGGGAGGACAGCTAGGTGTCACAGTAGAAAGAGTGATGGGCCTGGAGTCAGAAAGACTCATCTTTATGAGATCAAATCTGAGCTCAGACACTTGCTAGCTATGTGACCCTCAGCAAGTCACAATCCTGTTTGCCTCAGTTTCCTCATCTGCAAAATAAGCTGAGGAAGAAAATGGCAAACCACTCCAGGATCTTTGCCAAGAAACCCCCCACAGTGGGGTCACGAAGAGTCAGACACAGCCAAAATGACTGAAAATGGGGAATAGGGTGTTAGGGAAACATTGTGAAAGAGAAAAACACATGTAATATGGAGACTTTACGTTCAGAGGACTTACAACCATACTGGGAAGACAAGACATAAGTATGTATGTACTACATTGAATCATAATAGCACGCATGGTATACAAAGATTTAGAGGTAGAAGGACCCCAGAAGTCATCTTGTCCAACTTCCTTTTTTCTTACAAATGTGGACACTGAGGCTCTAGAGAGGTGAACTTGGTTGTCAAACAGGTGGGTTGTGACCTTATCAATGTGGGTATTCCCATCCATGATGAACACAACCCACCCACACCTTCTCATTCTGAGTGACTCTGTCCGTATCCTCCCCTAAGTTCACCAATAGAATGTGGCCTTCCCTCCATTTTCTTGACATCATGAAGCTACCAAGCTCTCCATTGATTATTCCTCTCTCTCTCTCTCTCTCTCTCTCTCTCTCTCTCTCACTCTCTCTCTCTCTCTCACTCTCTCTCTCTCTCTGACATCAGGCCAGCTCATAAATATTAATAAAAAAGAAAGTGGGCTGGTACAACCAAGTAAGTCATAGGATCATAGATCCAAACCTGGAAGGGACTGTCTAGTCCAGATGTTCTTAACTTGGAGTACTTTACTTTGATGAGGTGAGCCCCCAGGAGTGGGGAGGAGAACTGTGTTGCCCAAGGAGGGCAGAGCTTGCCCAGATCAGAAATGGACCAGGTCACAGTGAGTAACCCTTACTACTTACACTCCTGGCCTGGAGGACATGTGATACAGAGAAAAGTAAAGGGAAGGGGAAAGGGAGGGAAAAAATGTTCTTGATCAGAGAAGCAACATGATCATAGTAGTGTTTTAGAAAGCTAATTCTGGCAGCAATGGATGGGATGGACTACTTCTCTAAGGTAAAGCACAACATGTGGAGTCAAAGCAACTGGGTTTAAATCCTGGCTCTGCTCTGTGACTTTAGGAAATTCATCTTTTCATCATTTAATTCATATTCAGCATCATTTAACTTAATTTTTTGGGAACTCGGTTTCCTCCTCTGTAAAATGAGAGTTGGAATATATAATTTCTAAATCTATTCATGGTTTTATCCCTAAAGGGAAGACCCATATGATCATCAACATAGAGTTAGAAGGGTCCTCAGAGTGAGGGAGGGCTTACAGGTGAGGAAACTTTTTGGATTTCAACACCTGCCTCTGCGGTAACCTCATCCGAAAATTTCCCAAGGTACCAAGGCCTTCTCACTTTAAAGCGTCCATCAACCTTGCCAGCCCCCTTGTCCCATTGATGAGTTTCTTCTGGGACCTCCCTTTTAGACAGGGACCCATGTTGGCCAACCTTCATTCCCCTCCCAGTTGTGCTGACTTTCCAGACATTAACATTATGGCACCATCTGGTACCTTCATCCCACCCCCTTCAGCTCCCTTTTGAGTTTTACCTTTTCCCATTAGAATGTAAGCTCTTTTTGAGGGCAATCACTGCTTTTCTGTTTGCTTGCATTTATAGCCTCAGTGCTTAGCACAGTGCCAGGCACATAGTAAACACTTAATAAATGCTTATTGCCTTGTGTTGCCTGAGGCCCAGGCAATGACTTGCCCAAAGTCACCCAGGAAGACAGAAATATTTCTGAGAGTAGTCTTATTTTCACATTCAAATACTGTTGTTGTTTTTTAATTTCTCACTCTGTATCAATGCTATTTCAGGGTTCAGTACATGATTGCAAACAGAGCTATGATAGCTATGGACTGAAAAGTTTTGCCCCAGGGCACTAACATAATTTGGAGGAGGGTCCTTCCTCACTGGGGTGGGGGTGGGATGGGGTGGGGAAGCTCCCTTCCCATGGCAATCATCACCCTTGTATTTTGCCTCATAGTCCTCCACAAACCTCCACATAGAGAAACTGTTCCCAGAGTGACACCCCAAAGGGTTCTGTCGCTTCCTCTCCCGATGACCTGTCATTCTCTCAATCTCTGTGGGAGGAAGGTCTAGACTCTGAGAGGTGCCCTCTCTTCTGATACCATCCTATGAACTCTAGGAGAAGGGAGGAGAAATGAGAAGTAGAGGAGTGGAAAGAAGAGGGGAGGAGAGGAGAGGAGAAAAGAGGAGAGGAGAGAAAAGATGAGAGGAAAGAAGAGGAGAGAAGAGGAGAGGAGAAGAAAGGAGGGGAGGGGAGGAGAGAGGGAAGGGAGAGGAGGAAAGAAGAGAAGAGAGGAAAGGAAAGGGAAGGGAGGAAAGAAGTAGAGGAAAGGGGAGAGGAAAGGAGGGGAGGGGAGGGGAGGGGAAGAAGGAGGAAGGGGAGAGGAGAAAGGAGGGGAGATAAGGAGAGAGGGAGGGGAGAGGAAAAAAGACAAGAGAGGAAAGGAAAGGGAAGGGAGAAGAGGAAAGAGGGAGAGGAAAGGAGGAGTGGTTAGGGGAGAGTAAAAAGAGAAGAGAGGAAGGATGTTTAAAGATATTTTTTAAAAGTGATTTTTTTCTTAAGGGACCTGAAATCCCATATTCAGTAGTCCTCTGTAATAGAAAGAAGCCGAGAAGGGGAAAGAATAGAAGGGGACAGGGGAGAATGAGCCATACGACCAGGCTCCAGCCAGGAAGCATCTGCTGTCATCAGTGAAGTCAGGGTTATGATGTACAGTATAATGACCTCCAAGGACTCTGGCAACTGGTGTAAAACCTCCATCTTGCTTTCCTGCCTTTTCTTGGAGCCCACCAGTGCCTTTAGGGGCATAGCTTGTATCTAAATTAATGCTATAAAATCTGTTTCTGCATCAGAACCTCTGTTCAGGATACTTTCCCAAGCTTGGAGCGTGGAAACAATGTTCAACAATGATCGCCATTTGGGAACAAGAGCATCTGGCAACTTACTTGGCCCTTTCCCAGTCCTATCATTCTGGTTACTTATTGGATTCATTACAAATGCAGCTCATGTTTGGAGCTACAGGATTAGGGCAGAAAGCATTTGGGAAAGATTCCAAGTGGTTCCCACAACCAAAAGAGCAGCAGCAGCTTGGGGCGCTGGGTCACCCACCATAAAATTTCCCTCCAGGGCTATGGTGGAAGGCTCCATTTCCCAGGAGATGGATGGCCTACTCCCTGAGAAAACTGAAGCCAAGAGGGGCCTCTCTCCCTTTACTGAAGCTGCAGCTAAGTGGTGATTCCCTTCCCCTGCTTTCGGCTGCCATGGCAGCATCAGACCCCAAGGCTGGGCTGGGAAATTCCACACCCAAATTTGGCTCCTGCTCCTGGTAGCAGAAGAGGTTGTGCTGCCCAGTCCCAGAGAGCAGGCAAGAACACAGGCAGGAGGAATTAGGCAGCAGATTGATAGGGGCAGCGACCCAGACTCTCCCACTGAATGTCTGCTTACTTTATTGCTGGCATCTTAGGGTTAAGAAAATAGCTTCTCTTTTCTTTTTTCTGTTAGCAATAAATCCCTGAACCACAGGACTGCCTTAGTTTGGCAGGTTGGTATTCAGATGATTTCTGATGGCCTATGTGCCAACCTCAAGCAAACTTGAATGCTGCCAACTTAGCTTGTACAGAGAATCCCTTCTCTGGGGAAGGAAAATGTCATTCCAAACCCCAGGGATCACAGGATCATTTTATACTTAGAGCTAGAAGGGACCTTAGAGGCCAGCTAGTTGAACTCCTTCATTTTACCGATGTAGTGTTTAGAAACATTTTCCCTCCCATGCAACTAACCAGGTGGGTCACTGGAGGAGAAGCCCCCAGCTTCACTAAACCTCTATTCACATACACTCACCAATGTGTTTACTGAGTAGTCAGCCAATGAAATAGCATAGTAAAAAAAGCGGCAATAAAATATTTTCCTTATAAACCTAGGGCATATCCTTCCACAAATGCATGCATACTCAGTGGGGAGAGTGGACTCACATAGGGAACATTCATGGAGAGGCACATACCTAGGCAACACATGTATTTAGAGTGTTTACATGGAGGGGCACACATGTGGGGAAATGCGTGTTCAGGGCATGAATATGAAGGGGGTAACTCATACCTCTGACACTGCAGAGCTCTTGATGTCTTCCAGTGATTCCTCTGAGTTATTCCTGACTCTTCTCCTTTGGTCTTTGCTGGACATATAGTCTCAACCGGACTCTTACTGGATACTGCTCTGCTGATTGTTGTTTTGTTGGACGTGTCACCTTCATCAGATGCTGTCAGGCATAGGTCTAATGGTCACACAGCTTTAGCCATGATGCTATCTTTTCCTCATGAGAAGAGTGTCATGGTCTTTTAGTTTGAAAGGTGTGTGGGTGTGTGTGTGTTTACGACAGCAGCCAAGATAGTCTCAGCCATTGGTTTGGAGAAGGGTAGGGAGGAAGAGGATAGGAATCACCTTTATCTCTTTCTGTTTCTTTGCAGAGTCTTGTTTAGAAACTATTTCACCTCTAGCAGAAAACTATTTGTCCCAGGTGACTAGCTCATTAGGACACATTGCAGTATTCTAGCAGATATCTAATGTTTTCAGGCTTAATATTTCTTTGGGCTAAACTTTCTGGTCCAGGGGATTGGGTCTGTCTTTTGGAGACTCCATGCTAGCTTTGATAAGCATTCTACATTCCTCCCAGTTTTAATCTCTGAAGGCTATGCTGTGCCTCATCATTACCCATGTATGGACTTTTAACCCAACAACTACCAGAAAGCTCTCGGTTTCAGGGTTCCCCAGTTTTCTCAATTCCAAATCTCTTTCTCCTTTTCTCATGTAGATTAAGTAGGTAGGGGAAAGGCAGAGACAAAACTGAGACTACAATAAAGATCATTTATCTTTTCAATCCCTCTAGTCCTATGTCTGGCCTTTCACATCAGCTCTAATAGAGCTTTTAGCTCACCTTAACACAGATGAGGAAACCAAGGCCCAGAGAAATTAGATGAGTTGCCCATAAGTTATATAATTTGTAAGTGGCAGAACTAGGATTAGAACCTGGATCCTCTAATGCTATATCCAACCCTCTTTCCACTACGCTGTCTTGGGAGAGTCTATCTACCTTTACCCAAGCATATAGCTACAATACACAGCATTTAACTGAACTGGGAAGAAATAGATCAGCAGGGCACGTCCACTCCAAAAAAGAAGTCTGTGATCAGAAATTTGACCCAAAAAGAAATTTTGTTGATGAACAGCATCAGTTCTGAGATAGATATATAATGATCCAGAGGATTGCTCTGTGATATAATTGATTATGCCAGTCTCTAGAATGGTAAATGAACCTCCCCCTTAATTACAACTTGGAAGGAATTGGTAGACACCTCTTTGACTGAAGTTTTACTCTGGCCACACAGAGTGCTTGTGTTTCCAAAAGAGGGATGTGGGGAAGGAAGGGTGGTTTGGAGAGAATTTACTGCTGCCACAAATACAACTCATTTGCTCAGGAGAGTGTGCTGAAAGCTTATCGTCAGTCCTCCCCATTCAGGGCAGGGGCGAGTCACGTGCTGGGCTTGAGAAGCTGTTCCTTCCTCCCCCCGGCTGTGGGAAAACCTAATTAGGGACACTCGGCCAGCCTTTGGTAAACCAGTACTGGCTTCAGTATCATGGATGTGACTGGAAATCACATGAGAGGGACAAACAGCTTCCAGAGTGTTTCCTTGGTCAGGGAAGGAGGAAACCAGAGATGGTCAAGCTTTAGGGCATGGAGAATATGTTGGAAGTGTCTACTGCTATTGCCTGTCACAGAGAGAAGCATCTAAAGGATGTAAACTGGCATTTTTAAAAGCATCTACTATATATCAGGCATGGGGCTAAATATTTTTCAAGTATTGTTTCATTTGATCCTCACAACCTGGAAGAAAGGTGCTCTTATTATCCCCATTTTATGGTTGAAGAAACTGAGGCAAACTGTGGTAAATTACTTGCTTAGGGTCACACAGCTAGTGTCTAAGGCTAGATCTGAACTTAGGACTTCCTGACCCCAGATCTAGGCACTCTGTCTACTGCACCACCAGCTGCCTTAGTAGTTTAGGTTGCAAGTAGCAGGATTCTAGCCTAGCTTCTCCTCTAATTTCCAAATCTGGCACTTTCCATTCAGGGCGCCATATTGCCTCCCTTGGCTCATTCAACCCACTCATTTTATGAATAAGGAAATCGAGGCCTGCACAGGTTAACTGGTGACTTGGCCAAGGTCACACTGTTAGTAAATCATTAAGACAGTATTTGAGGGGCAGCTAGGTGTTGCAGTAGATAGAGTGCCAGGAGAACTTGAGTTCAAATGTGACCTCAGACACATAACACGTACTAGCTGTCTGACTCTGAGTAAGTCACTTAACCCCAATTACCTCTTCAAAAAAAAAAAATACAGTATTTGAACAGGTTCTGTGGCTCCGAATTTGGGCTTCTTTCTTCTATGTCATATTACTGCCCTCTGCCCATGCCGAGTTCTCCTATTTAGTCCTGGTGACGGTGATCAAGAAGGCAAGCAAATCTGCATGAACCATGAGACTGATCCTAGATCCAGCATATGGTGAGAGATCTCTGCTCACCCATCCCTGCTAATGGAAGAGCAGGCCAGAATTGACTGGAAGGACAAAGAAAGGGGAAAGAGACGGTATGCTTGGCATTGGGAGCAATACTGCTATCGAGATACTGGTAAAGTAAAAAATGAACATCCTCTTCTGCCTTCCAAACCCTGGACTATACAGGGCATCCCAAATGTCTTAGGGCAGTTTTGAGCTTTAGTAGCAGCAGAAAACTGCACTAAGTGTTTTGGGACACTCTATACAGGTCTTCTTCAGGGATTGGGAAAGGCAATGACTAGGTATCAATCATCTGACATCCATTCCTGCTAGTGTTAGGAGGTGGGCAGCATTCCCAAGTGCTCTATGCATCTCCTGCAGAGATTCTTAGGCAATCATCTTTCTTCCATCTGCTGTCCTTCAGGCAGCCTCTAAACAGAACCATCAGCCAGAAGTCTTCCCAGGGATGCCTCTACCCACAATTATGTACCACCCTTCCTGAGCTGATGTTCCCACCTTCACTCCTTTGCCCTCCCTCAAAAAAAAAATATGCCCACTTTAACTGAAAGTGAACCAGATAGGTGGGATAATTGACCTTGAGATGGAGGATGAGAGACGTCAAACCTGTTAATGATCCCTGGGTCAAGTAATTGCCAGGATGTTACCCTGGCTGAATCCTTCCTGGAAAGGAGTAAAGAGGATAGTATGCCTGGAGTTCTCCAGGACTATGTCTCAGCTTTCTGAATGCTCCCAGCCTTCAGTGAGGCTACATCTGTACTTGTGACTGACTGGGAACATTGTCTACCAACATTTTGGGGGAGGATAAAGGAGAAAAATTGAAAGTAGATGACTTTAACTGTTCATGAGGGTTTTCTGTCTTGTTTTCAATGTAATACCCCAGCCCCCAAATACAAACAGGCAGAGAGACAGACAGACACATATCTCTGGAATGAACATGAGGTAGTCAGTCAAAGAAGACAGAGTCCTGAGATTACTGAGACCTAGGTTCAAATCTCATCACAAACAAATGACCCTTTCCCAACCCTGAGGCAACCTGAGGGCTGATCTTCTAAATCATAGACTGGTTGTAACCTATATTAATAGAGAGAGTTCCCTACACTTAGAGTCCTTTGAGTATTCATTTACACACACACACACACACACACACACACAATCTCAGAATTATAATGTCAAAGTGTTTATTTTTAAGAGTTTGAAGTCACTAGAAGTCACCTACTTCCTCATTTTGCAGATGAGGAAACTGAGGCCATGAGAGGTAATGACTTGTCCAGAACTACAGGTAGCAAAGTTTGGAACTGGATTTGAACCCAGGTCTTTTGTCTCTAAATCTACTGCCAACCCTGAATGAGATTCCTCCATGCCTCTCATCTCTTAACAAACTAAACAAGTATTTCATATAGTTCTTTAGTGGCAGGGAACTTCCCCACTACCTCTCAAAGCAGCCCATTCCACTTTTGAATAATGCTAATTGTTAAGGAATTTTTCCTTCCATGAAGCCTCAATTGCAATACTAGACCACTGCTCCTGGTTCTGCCCTCTGGAGCCAAACAGAACAAGTCTAATCATTCTTCCACATGATACTGTTTGAAATACTCCAAATACTTGAAAAGGCTATCACATCCTCCCGAGTGTTCTCTGCTCAGTGCTAAGCATCCCCAGCTCCTCTGACCAGTCCTCACAGAGAATGAGCTCGAGGCTCTTCCCTGTCCTGGTTGGCTTCCTCTGGACAGATTCCAGCTGGTGAACATCTTTCCTAAGAGGTGACACTTAGAAATGAACACAATACTCAAGGTATGTGATTAGGGTAGAGGCAATGAAAATATCAATGTTGGACATTGCACCTCTATTAATGTAACCTAGTGAGGCAGATTAATCTAGTGGATGAAAGAGCCAGTCTTGGGGTCAGGGTGACCTGGATTCAAGTCCTTTGATACACTGGCTGTGTGACCCTGGTCAAGTCACTTAACCTTCTAGTGACTCAAGTAACTAACTCTCTAAGTCTCTAATTTTGCAGAATAGTTGCTGATTTGCATTGTTGAAGGTAGCCTCCTCACATGGAACTTCCTACATTGAGAAAATCACAAGTTACAATAACAACAACAACAACAGCAAAGGCAAAAATTTAGCCAAGTTGCATTGGCTTTCTTTGCATGCCATATCCCACTATTGTCCTATATTGAATTTACAGGACACTAAATCCCAGATATTTTTCAGATCAACTGGTTTTTAACAAAGCCCTTCCTCTCTTGTATTTATGAAATTGATATTTACTACATGCAAGAGTTTACATTTATCCCTGCTAAATTTCATCAGAAGCAGCAAGGCATAGTGGGATAGAGTGCTGGCCTTGAAGTCAGAGAGACCCATACTAGCTGTGTGGCCCTGGGTAAATGACTTAACATCTCAGTGCCCCTAGACAACTATTTTTCTTTTTTTTAATCTTTTTTTTTTCCTTTTTGAGGCAATTGGGGTTAAGTGACTTGCCCAGGGTCACACAGCTAGTAAGTGTCAAGTGTTTGGTCTGAGGCCGGATTTGAATTCAGGGCCTCCTGACTTCAGGGTGGGTGCTCTATCCACTGTGCCACCTAGCTGCCCCACCTAGACAACTCTTAAAGATGAGAAGATGTTCCTCTAATAAGACAAAGGGGAAGGGCCCCTCTGTATTAGTAGACGAAGTTCTTCATGGGCAGCCTACTACTAAAATCACAAGTCCAGTGATAAAAGCAAATGAATAAACAAATGCCATTTTATTAGATTTGGCCCAAACTTCTAAGCTTTTTGTATCATGATTCTACCATGGGTAATTTTAGTTTCCAACTTAGCTTTGTGTCATTTGTAAATTTGACAAACATGTCATCCAAGTCTTTATCCATCATTTATAAAAATGTTCATAGGGCCTACAGCAGATCCCCAAGGCAATTAGGTGATGTAGTGTATAGAGCTCTGGACTTGGGCTCTAGAAGATCTGAATTTAAATCCTGACTCAGATACTTACTAGCTATGTGATCCCAGGCAAGTCACTTAAACTCTGCCTTCCTCAGTTTCCTCAACTGTAAAATGAGGATAATAATAGTATCTACCTCCCAGGTCTTTATATGGATTAAATGAGATAATAATTGTGAAGTGTAGTGTTTTACACTATAAAATAATAGGTGCTTAATTAATGCTTATTCCCTCCCTTCTTCAGCTGGTCTTCATTCCCCCACCTAGCCTCAAACTATAACCCCTATACCCCATTACTGTGGTACCTCTCTCACAAGGCCTGCCTTCCCCACGGCTACATGGGCACATGTCATGGGCACATCACTTAATTTCTTGGGGCTTCATGTGAAAAATAAGAGGGTCGTATGAAATGACCCTTAAGGTCTCTTCCAACTCTAGATCTAAAACACGTGTGTTCTAAAACAGTGCTCAGCATATGGTACACACTCAATGAATGCTTATTTTGGGGGTTGTTATTTTTGGGGACCACTAGAAAAAAATCTTCACATAGTCATGGCCCAGACTTTCTCAAACTCCATGTCTAGCTTTTTCAGGGTCAGAGCACTGAGAAATAAGGTGCCTTTTATTAGCCATGGACTTTCATTCTGACTGAGATGCCTGGGGTCACGCACCATCATCACCAACTCTGGATTTCCATTGCCTCAGATAACTTGAAAACAAAACATCTGAATGCCCTCCTCCCCTGAGTTACATTTTGTATAATAGAGGTTTTGCTATGATTGAAAAACTTTCCTGAGTAATTCCCACAAGAGCTGTCAACAAGCTTCTCTGGGTGATGAAGTCAGCACTCAATAGATTGTCAAAGAGAGATCCTTTATGTTTGCAGTTCTACCAGGTCATCAAAAATGGAAAAGTCTCCTGAGATTTTTTTTTTAACTTAAAGAGACAGTAAGGCACAGTGCTTAAAGAAGAGGGAACTCAGAAGATATGGGTCCAAGTTCCATCCACCTCTGTCACATCCAAGCCGTGTAGCTCTGGGCAATTCACTTAATCTGTCAGTGTCCCCAAACAATTCTCTAAACTTATACATTATAGAGGAGCTGCTGATCCACAATTTTGGAGGAAATTCCTTACTGGATTCCTTGCATGAATGTAAACCAAAAAATAAAGAAATAGGGAGGAAAAAAGAAAAGAATGAAGAAGAAGGGAAAGAAAGAAGAAAGGAGAGAGGAAGGAAGGAAAAAGGAAGGGAAGGAGAAAGGAAGGAAGGAAGAGAGGGAGAAAGGGAAGGAGGAAGGAAAGATCACCTTTACACTCCTAGAACTAAAGTTAATCAATGAACAAATGTTAAATGCCAACTCTATGCCTGGCCCTGTGCTAGGTCTTGGGTATACAAATATAATACATGAAATAGTTTCTACTCTCAAGGAGCTCTTGGAGGGATATAACATATTTAGTGGGATATGACATTTTCACAGATAAGTAAATACAGGATACATACAAAATATATACAGTGATGAGGGACGCATTAATTGGGAGAATCAAGAAAAGTCTCTTGAAGTAGATGGCAGCCAAGCTGAACCTTCAAGGGATCTAAAGATTTCAAAATGCAGAGGTGAGGAGGGAGAGGATTACAGGTATTGAGGTGGTTTGTGAAAAAACATGGTGGCAGGAGATGGAATGTCATGCATGGGGAACAAGTAGGTCAGTTTTGTTGGAGCTTAGAGTGTATGTGGGGAAGTAGTGTGTACTGTGTTGATAAGATTGACTGGAACCAGAATAAGAAAGACTTTAAATAATGAATGGAGGAGTTTGTGTTTTGCACTAAAGGCCATGGAGGGCTAATTCAGGTATGTTTCGACATCAGAGCCATAGTATGGAAAGATCAATTTGGCGGATGTGTGGTAGATAGATGGGAGAGAGAAGAGACTGGAAGCAATGAGACCAGTGAGGGAGCTACTGTAACAGTCCAGATGAAGGGTGATATGAGCTTGGACTAGTGTGATTGGGGAACAGATGTTGAGAAAGAGAACCAGGAAGACTTGTCAACTAATTGGACATGAGGGTGGAATGAGTGAAGAGTCTAGGAAGACCCTAGGTTTGTGCCTGAGTAATTGAAAAATGGTGGTGGCCTCCACAGCAATAGGGAAGTTGGGAGAGGGGTGGGAAGTTAAGGAAAATCAATGAGTTCTATTTTGGGTATGTTGAGTATAAAATGCCAATGGGACATCCAGGTAGACAGGTCCAATAGGCAGCTGGAGATCTGAGACTAAAGTGCAAGAGAAAGATCAGAATGGGAAATGTAGATTTGGAAATCATCAGTAAAGAGATTATAACTGAACCCAGAAGCTGATAGAATCACTACAAAAAGAGAGTGTAGACAGGGGAGAGTAAGAGGCCAAGGGCAGAACCCATACATAAGCAAGTGCACCCACCTGGGATTGGATGATTTGCCAATAGACAAAGAATGTGCCAACATATGAACTGGAAATAAGACCTGGGACTCCTTGTCTCCAGACATTTTTTCTTAACAATCCTACCTTATTTTCGGTCATTTTGGTGGTCCGATTGAATGTGATAGTTGCCCAGGGTATACTTATTCTTTGAGTGTAAACCAGAGTTCACTTAAACCACAAGGGAAATCCACCATTTGGAGAGTCTATGTGGTATTGCCTTAAGATGATTGTATCCCCAGGACCTAACATAGTGTTAGTGCTTAATGTTTGTTGATTTATCTTCCTTCCTTCCTTCCCTGCCTTTCTCCTTCCTTTTTCCTTCTTTCCTTCCTTTCTTCTTTCCTTCTTTCCTTCCATTGATAGGCTCACAAACCTAGAGCTAGAAGGGCTTTCAAATTTCCTCATTTTGGAAATAAGGAAATGAAGACCCGTATTTCTGAAAAGACTTGCCTCGTCACATTGCTAACAACCATCAGAGGCTAGATTTGAAATCAGGCCCTCTGAGTTCAGTGCTATTTCTTTAAGCTCAGATCCTTGAAGCTCAGGTCCCACAAGGCAGGGGATTTCTTGTAATCAGTCGAGGAAGCTTCAACTGAGAAATAGGATGTAAAGAGCCTCTTACATTTCTTTTCTGTTATGAACCTAACTAATAAACAACAGAGGCCTCTTTCATTACAAGACACTCCTAACAAATACCAGTGCTCTGTAAGAAATGATGAAAAGGAATGGTTTGAGAGAAATCTGGAAGATTTGTATGAACTGATGCAGAGAGAAGTGAGCAGAACCAGAACAACTTAATAACTTTGAAAGACTTAAGAACTTTATTTGGCTTGGTGATCAACTTTGATTCCATAGGATGAAGCAGGCTAAAGAGAAGTATTGGACTAACTATACAGAATAAGATAACACATTTCTGGACATGGCCAATACAGGAATTTGTTTTGCTTGGTTATGTATATTTGTTGCAAGATTTTTTTTTTAAGCATGGGAGAAGGAAGAGGTTGTAAAGCAAGGAAAATAAATGCTTGATAATTGAAAAAATGGTGATAAAACCCCTCCTGACAGCTATAAATTCTTCCCCCCCTGCAAACAAATGAGAAGGTCTGTAGAGGCTTCCTTCAGTTCAGCAAGTATGAACCACCATAAACCTCAGTCTTCCTCTGATGCAAGCAAGTTGGGGATGGGGAATGGGGGAATGATGTCCTCATATGAGTGGAAATCTACAGAGATGTTTTATAAACCAGCAATATGGTGTAGGAGATAGAATAATTGACTTGAAGCCAGCAAGATTTCAGCTTCAAATTCTGCCCAGATACTTACTAGCTGTGTGACCTTGGGAAAGTGATTTCACCTCACCTCTCAATTTCTTCTTTTGTACAATAAAGGGGTTGACTCAATGGTCTATAGTTCTTACATCTCTAAATCTATGGTCCTAGGATTCTGCAATGTTTACCTCTTGTTCCTCAAAACCTTGTGATTCAGCGTGATTCAGATTAGTCTAGAGGAAAAGGGAAGGGGGAAGGAAAAGAATAACCATTTACTATGTGGCAGGCACTGTGTTTAGTGCTTTACAAATATCTTGATCATCACAACAGCCCTAGGAAGTAAGTGCTATTATTATTCCCATTTTATAGCTGAGGAAACTGAGGGAGAGGTTAAGTGACTTGTCCAGGGTCACACAGCTATTAAGTGTCTGAGGCAAGATTTAAATGCAGGTCTTCCTTACTCCAGGCCCAGTACTTACTCTGTGCATTGTGCCACCTAGCTGACAAAGAGAAAAGGCCCTTTCCCTGCTACCTCTGCCCAAGCTCTCATTCCTGTCCAGTTTAGGCCTAACTATCCCCATTCTGTCCTCCTCTTCCACTGTATTCTTTGGAACTATCCTAAACCTCTTCCTCTAACATTAATCTTTTTTGCATTCAAAGACAACCTGTTTCCTCCTGAAAATACCATATCTCTTGCTGCACTCTCCAGTGTTGACTTTATTTCCTCTAATGCCAACCCCACTGCCGCTTCCAGACCCTCCCTCTGCCAGCATCACTCAGAAATCTTTCCTCCTTTGCAGTTCACTGCTCTACAACCATTTTCAAGTCCTTGTTCCAGCCTCCGCCTCCAACCCTGTGCTCTGGTTCTCACTCTATGTCCCTGGATTCCTGATTAGTGAGAATTCTCCCTATCTAGGCTAGACCCAGAGCCACTATGCTGTTCTCCTGTCATCTTCATTCAGTGCTCAATACTCTACTCTAGTTTTCTGAATCATAATCTAATCAATACTTTCCATTCCTGGAAAGGAAATGTTAATCAATTTTCCTATGACTTCAGCCACCATTTCTGTGATTTCCCAGGCCAAACCACCTCTCTCTAATTACCACTTCCCATTGTCTTTGCCTATTAGAATGTTAACTCCTTAAGAGTAGGAACCATTTTTGTATTTGTATCTACAATACTTAGCACAGTGCCTGGCACAAAGTAAGAACTTAATAAATGATTTTTAATTTATTCACTCACTCACTTCATTCATTCATTCATTCACTCACTAGCTCGATTTCTGTTGCCATCATCTTCTGACCTCTAAGTCATTCCCTCTCCTTCCTCAATACATTCAATACTTGAGTTAGGGAAATGTCTACCCCAAGCATGTGAAGACTTCCCCAGGTGGAATGGGCAGATGAGAAGAATTTGTTCCAATGGCCACAAAAGTGGCTGAAGCAGGTGCAGCACTTAGGCTGTGGAATGCTTAGAGCTTGGTCAGACATCAAAGATGCCAAGGTCATCTGCTGCATCCTGGGCCACTGCCAGTCATCTTGACTTTTGTGCTGCCACTGGATTTTGATGACTTTGAAAGGGAGACTGAGGATGATGACTTTGTACAACTCTGCCTCTCTTAAATCCAATTCATGAAAATAAGTCGAGACATCATCCTGTGATATTATTGGTTCCCTTAAAAAATGAAGGATGAACAACAACAACTTGTCATCTCATAATCTTTCTTTCCCAACTCTTGCCTCCATCCTTGGTGTCTTCAGTATACAAGATGATCCTTCAAAAGCTCTGGCTTCATCAAATTTCCTCAGTTCACATGACATCTACCTCTACTTGATCTCAGCCACCCACAGGTGTGGTCCCAAACCACCATCACCTAAACCATCCCTTCAAATATACTGGATGCAGAAATTCCCCTCTTTTATTCTAATCATCCAATTCTACACTGCTTTTCTCTTCTTAAATCTGTTCTTCAGGCTCACAGTGATTTTTGGTCCCTCCATTCCTCCTGGTAGTCTCAGCTCATCACTACTGTTACACTGTTCTGGACTCATATCCCTCTCTTCATAGTCTTGACCCCATTATTAGCCAGTTCCACAAAGCACCTCTTTCCCCGTTTTTTTGTTGAGGAAGTTGGGGTTAAGTGACTTGCCCAGAGTCACACAGCTAGTGAGTATTATGTGTCTGAGGCCAGATTTGAACTCAGGTCCTCTTGACTTCAGGGCCGATGCACCTCTTTCCACTCTTGAATCTTTTATTCCCTTGTTTGTGACCTGCTAAGTTTCATTTCTGGGTAAAAATTCTTTAGAGCTACTGAACTTTGGTGAAGGAAGATATAAAATAAATTCATCTTATCTAATCATCTGGGCCCCACTGCTTTACATAAATGGAAAGATCATAGAATCATAATTGTGGTGCTGGAAGGGACCTTGAAGGTTATCTAGTGCAGCACTCTCATTTTACAGATGATGGAAGTGAGGCTCAGAAAGGTTAAATTATTTACCTAAGGTAGAGGAGTAGCTGGTGATGCTGAGATGTGAATCCAGCTCCTCTGGCTCCAGCTTGAGTATATCATAATGAAAATTGACTCCCTGTCATACTCCCTATGGCAACTATTCCAAACCTTGCCGCTTTTCTCTTCAAGCCCCTGATGTTGCCCCTATCCCCTATCTCTCAGCAGATGGCTTTACCTCTTACTTTACAAAGAAATTTAGACCAATCATGTCTCCTCTTCGCTACTCCTCAAAATCCCTATATATCCTTCAGTATTCTTTCCTATTTTGCTTCATCCTCAGACAATGAACTAATCCTTGCCAATGCTAAACTTTCGTCTTGTGCCTCAGTTCCCATCCTATCCCTCTTATCTCTTCTCTTTTTCATCTTCATTCTCCCCCATCTTTATTGCCTTCCTTTCCAACTAGGATCCCGTATCTCTCCTCTATTTACCTGCTGAACTCCACAAAAGTGTAGTCTATACTTACTGCTTCCGCTTCCTTACTTCAATCCTCAGCCTCTTGCAATGTGGGTTCTGACTCTGCTACTCTATTAAAGGTACTCCCTTCCCCACCCTATCCTCTTTGCTGTGTTTCCTCCCTTGGTGATCTCCTATATCCACAGGTTCAATTAAACACCTTTTGCAGATGATTCTCTTATTTACTGATACAGATTTAATTTCTACCTTCCCTCCTTCCCCCACCAACTCCAGCTGAATACCTTGCAAATACATTTGCCCAATGTGTCAAAAGCTGAATACCTTATCTTCCCTCCAAATCTGTTCCTCTCTCCAGCTTCCTTGTTTCTTTTGAACGATACCATTTACCTCCCTTTCCTATCCTCCAAACCTAAGTCATCTTTGAATGTTCTTTCTTCTTGAGTCTAAGTTTCAAACAGTTGCCAAGTCCTATGATTTCTCCTCTCCTCTTATCCCCTTTTTTCCCCTCATACTACTACCAACATAAATGAGGCCCTTGTGATCACTTGTTAGGGCTATTGGAATAACCAGCTAATTAATCTCCTTGCTTTTGAGCTCTCTTAAACCTTTTTTTGGCCATATATTTTAATATGTTGTTTATGTTTCTTCTGTGTAACCATTCGTTGGAAATACATTACAGGCTTCTCACACTAGCTGTGTATCTCTCCATTGCTTTTTGGGTGACCTTCAACTTTAATTCTTTGGAGACTGTGGTACTCCATGATTTGTAAGAAGATTAGAATTTTTTAAAAGTAAGCTTTAAAAGTAAAGTAGAAGCTAAGAGCACAGTACATCTCTGGGCCCAATTCATGTCCCATCTGTAGCATCTATCCAAGATATACATTCTGATGGATTGGCCCAATGGGTTATTCATCCAGCTACATAACACAATCCAGAGAACAGGCATCTACTTGCTTCTTCTGTGTCAATAACATAAAATGTTTTGAGTGATTGGGAATCTCATTTAAAATACTCTTGGGTGTGTTGTAATCAGCACAGAGTCATTTATAATCAGGATCATTCATTCATAGTCTAGGAAATCTCTCTTCCATTTGGATTCTCCATGATAATTGCAAATTCCTTTGTTGAGCATAGAATCATAGAGTTGGAAGGGGCCTTGGAGGTCAAGTCTAATTCCCTCCTTTTGCAGTAAAGATAAAGAAACTGACTCACAGAGAAGTTAAGTAACTTGCCCAGAGTCGTACAGCTAGTAAGTGTCTGAGGCAAGCTTTGAACCCAGGTCTTTCTGACTCCAAATGCAGTTCCCTACCTACTATATCAAAGGTATTTAACAAGACTACCCACAGGCTGCCCAACACTGCCAAAACAGATTAAAATATAATTGGGTAATATTTAACAACAATAAAAAAATAAAATACTAAAATAAAATAATGAAGTAAAATAATTGAAGTAGATATTATATTCCAAAATTAGACCAATATGTGGTTTGCAAGGATCATTATGTACATTTCCCATATCTAATTGAGTTTGACACAACTGAACTATACCATAATGTATACATTTCCTTGTTTTATGCCTCATTTGATGTTAACAGATGATTATTGAAAAACTTATCTTGATTGTTTCATCTTTCAAATAATTAATAGTTTAACATATTGCGCAATACATTTTGTTAAAGAAGTGAAATCCCTTAAGTTAGTATTTTGCTCTACAGAATTAAATGCCTTTTATAAGGCAACCAGCAATAATCACAGTGGGATTTAGTATTCTCTGTGCCTTTTAGTCAGTTGTTACTGTAAGTATGTGGTTTCCTGTAGAACATCATTTGTGAAAGCCTGCTAATTCTTTCTCTCTGTCACTGTCTCTCTCTCATATATATTACATATAATGATATGTATATACATATACATAGAAGAGCTAGGTGGCATAGTTGATAGAATGCTGGACCTGGAGCCAGGAAAACTCATCTTCCTGAGTTCAAATCTGGCCTCAGACACTAGCTGTGTGACCCTAGGCAAGTTGCTTAAGCCTGTTTGTCTCAGTTTTCTCATCTGTAAAATGAGCTGGAGAAGGAAATGGCAAACCACTGCAGTATCTTTGCCAAGAAAACCCCAAATGCAGTTACAAAGAGTTAGACATGACTAAAATGACTGAACAGCAACAAATACATATATGTATGCATACATGCGTACAAATATGTATATACATACATGCATACACACCCATGACACATATTTAGATTAGTTTTCCTAAAGTTTTTTTGGAGATGGTAAAGTAGCCATGTGAATTATTATTATTTTCTTAATTAATCTTTCCCCAGAAATATCATGTTTTTTACCCCTAAGCATTTAACATCCTCTCTTCTTTCAGATACCTTCAAAATAGACTCCTCTCACTGCTCGTAAAATTGATTCCCTCTGGCACAAATCTCTGTTATGTATAATTGGTCTAGTTCAACTGTCCTTTGTTTTCTTTAATACTGTTTTTTCATCATCATGAAGCACATTGGATACTGTGATGTTAATGTTCAGATATGGAAATCCTGCCATCATTAATAAAAAGCAATTTGTCATAGCCATCGTGATAGATCTGTTCCATTTTTTCATCTGTTTGTTTTCCTTCTTTAAATTCTGGTTATCTGAATGATCTGGCTTAATTTGGTCTTTGGCCAAGCTTGCTATAAACTTGGCCCACCATTTGGGCTCTAGTTTATGAGGCTGAAATTGACTTATAAATTTTCATCATCTTCCTTCGTAATATTTTGCAAGTGAGTTTATATTCTAAACTGGTGTTGCCTTTGGCTACCACATCTCTCTACTTGGCAAGAGAATCAAGTGTTTACTGGTGAAGGCAGTTTCTAAGCACTTTTGATCTCTCTGTGGTGATGGATCTACGTCAAATAAATGTCCTTAAGAAATGGTGATAGTCTGTTGATGTCTGTTTCTTTCCCCTACTTCCCATTTTCCTGCTTCAACAGCTTGTTTAAATAAGTCAAGTTAGAATTGTTTTGATCATACACCGTATCTTCTCATTTGGTACTGATTTTGATGTTTGTTATACAGACAATTAATTCAGAAGTGACTCATATTGGTAACCAATCATTTCCTTTCTATTAAGATATAATCTAAGTAAAGTAAATGTCCATTAATTATGAAATGGCTAAACAAATTATGGTACATGAATATAATGGAATGTTACCACAATGTAAGAAATTATAAGATTTTAGTGAAACATGAGAGGATGCAAAGAGAATTAAGCAGAACAGAAAGAAAATAGACACAATAACCACAACAGTGTAAATGAAAAGTCCAAAAAACAAAACCAAATTGAGTATGGTATAATTAGCAGTCAATCAACCAACAAGCACTTACTATATTATGCCAGGTTCTGTGTTTGATGCTAAAAGACAAAGATAAAAAATGGAATCGTCCCTGCCCTCAAGGATCTTATGTTTTATCAGAAGAGATACAAGTAAATATATACAAGATGTACACAAAAGAGATACAAAATAAATGGAGGGAGGAGGGATTTGCCACTGGGTGAGGATCAAAAAAGGCATGATGTAGAATGTGCTGCTTGATCAAGGATTCTAAGAGACAAAGATTCTAAGTAGGACTGCGTTGCAGGAATAGAGTACATGGAGTTGGGCAATTGTATGTTTGTTTTGTTTTTTTTCTTTTTGTTAGGCAATGGGGTTAAGTGACTTGCCCAGGGTCACACAGCTAGTAAGTGTTACATGTCTAAGCCTGAACTCAGGTCCTCCTGACTCCAGGGTCAGTGCTCTATCCACTGTGCCACCTAGCTGCCCCAGCAATTGCATGTTTGAAGAGCAGCAAGGAAACCAATATGGTAGGATTATAGAGCGTGGGAAGGAGAAAAACAAGTAAGATTGGAGAAGTAGGTTGGGGCCAGGTTGTCATGACCAACTTTGGCCTTGGAAGAGGGGAGAAAATATACCTCTCTCCCTTCTTTGTGCAGGTGAAAGACCGTGGGGATGGAACATTCCATCTGTTTGTCAGACACCACTAACTTGTTGGTTTGACTTGACTCCTCTTGTTAATTTTTTAAAATTCTTTGTTACAAGGTATGGTTTGGAAAGAGCGATACATTAAAAAATGAAGACAGCGTAAAAACATGATGCCAATACATATTAAAATTAAAAAGACGCACAGGGTGGGGAGGGGAATCTATTTCTTTTCTTGTGATCTTGTTACTCACGTTGTCCAGTGCTCTTCAGTTCTTTCTTTGAAGAAAATGTTCATGATGTACTGTGTGCACAAAGCCTCTTTGTAATCTCTGAACCTTTGACCTCTTTCATTTCTTACTTATGAGCCAAATTTCATGGCATATTTTTCACTGTTCTTGACTATTTATATTCAAGCCATCACATATTCAAATTATTAATGTATCTGTTGATACATTAATATCTGGAGGATTTTATTGCTGAGTTCCTTATAGAATTCCTCTACCTCTCTATCCTCTGCAACAGATATGGGTGTGTAAGCTGTAATTACTTTTCTAGTGGTCTCTTTTGCAAATGTTCTTCAAAATTAATGCAAGGTGAGTTGAGCAAGAAGCATGAGAAAATTTATTTTGACAACTCCTTTCCTTATCTCTCCAAAGAGAGGGGTTAAGCTACCTTTTCATTTATCTATAACTTCTTTCTGATTTCTAATTTCATTTGTAGTGAAAATATGGATATTATTATGATTTGCTCCCTTTGGTCACTGGATGAGGTTCTCACATTTAGGATTCCAACCATTGAGCTGATATATATGGTCATGCTCTAAACTTAGCACCCTCCATCCCCTTTCGCTTAACTATTTCACCATCACTTCAGGAGTTGAAGTTGGTTGCACAAGAATATGGGTCTTTGGTGTTTTTCTTTGTTTTGTGGGTTGTTGTGGCCAGAGAATTAATCAATTAGCCACCTAGTGCTGAGCCTTTCTGCACTTAACTAGACTGGCCCTTGTTGAGGAGACGTAGCTTGTTGCTAGTATCATGGTCAGTCTTTTCAGCATGGTGGAACCTTCAAGCACTTGCACTCTGGGGCAGTCTTCAAGATCCCTTGGTCCCTTCTACACCACACTGAGACATGGGAATAAGACTCTGTGGGGTTCTAACCTCTGAAAACAGGATAATAGTCCTTGTACTACCTGATTCACAAGGTAGTTTTTTAGGAAGAGTCTTAGTTAACCTTAAAGTACTGAGGAATTGTGTGCTATTATTTGTCATAATAATAATAGTTAATATTCATAAAGTATTTTAAGTTTGACACATGCTTTACATATAGTATATCATTTCATTTTCCCAACCCTGTGAGGTAAATGCTATTATTGTTCCTCTTTTACAGCTGAGGAAACTGAGGCACAGAAACATTGCTCAGGGTCACACAACTACTAAGTGTCTGAGGCAAGATTTGCATTCAAGTCTTCCTTTTTTCAAATCCAAACCTCTATCTACCGTGGGATCTAGCTGCCAGCAAATGTGGCCTGGCCAGCAATGACATGAATTTATGTCAGATATCCTTGTAGGCCAAATTGCAGGGAGTGTGACAGCTCCTAAAACAATATTTTTGGACACTCAAGACCATGGATCAAATAGGACTGAGCAACATACTTCTGAGGGTCTGTGGCATTCATTATCTCAGAAAACATGCTATGGATAATAAAGAAATGACCTTTCTCTGCATAAGTTGAAAATTCAGGAGTGATATAGTGATAAGATTTAGAGCCAGAAGGCCAGGGTTCAGATTTTGAATCTGATGCTAATCACTTGTGTGACTTTGGGCAAATCATTCATCTTTCCTGGGGCTCAGTTTCTCCATATATACAATGAAGAGGTTAGACCAGATGACTTCTTTGTACTTTAGAGCTATTCTACAGTGACAGAAGTTTAAAAACATCATCCAAATAGTTATCAACAATATTTTCACCAAAGCAATATGATTTTAATGTGTTCTTAAATGATTCAATCACTGATTTTAAAATTTCCCATTTCTCCCAACGATTTCCCATTTTCTCTGATGGTTTAAACTTTACCCAAAAAAGTCTAAATAGCTCAGGGATCCTCCTGGAAAACTATTCCTATGGAAAGGCTGGAAGCCTCAGGAACAGCTCTGTGTTTTTAGCTCTTAAGACAAGCTGGCACTCTCTGGAGAAGTGACAGGTCAGCTCTTGTTCAGGCAGTGCCTTCCCAGGACAGAATTGGTCAGGTTGCCCTGGGTCTTGGGCTTATAGGGAGTCTTTCTGCTTAGGGTAGTTTTTTTTTTCTCTTTGTTTTCTTGTGTATGCAGTGGCTTCTCCCAGCCAATCACTAGACTGCCAGATAGTGCGAAAGATTTACTGGAATTTCGTTTTCAAATAAAACCACAGACTTGGATGAGCTAATGTTGTTCCACAGAAAAAGCCACAAAACTGGACAAATTAACATTGTTTCAAGAAAAGAAACACATCTAAGCCATCAGATCTGCCCTTCTGAAAGAGCTCCCCTAGCTAAACTAAGAATTGCTTGGGGCCCTTAGAACAAGGAGAACAGAGCAAAGAATGGGTAAAGAATGGGTATTTGCTTCAGGTCACTGATTCTGCAGCATAACCTTGGCACATGAGGAGGGAGCATGCCCTAACTCACATAGTGAATCCCCAACATAAGGCTTAAGGTACTCTAGGGGTGGGTGGGGGGTTTGAATACATGTAAAAACCATTGCTCATGATCCTCCACCAATGTGTTATTTTTTTTCTTTAGTCAGCCACAAGACACAATCTGTTCAAAGCAAACACATTTAATGAAATAGGATAGTAAGAAAAGTAGCTGTAAAGCAGTTCTCCATAAACCTGATCCCCCGTGTGACCTGGGTCACACTGTTCCACACGTACCTGTCAATGGGATGAGTGAACACATGTAGCAAACACAAGTGGAAGGGAATCCACATAGGGGATACCTGTGACCAGGGCAAATAGGTTGAAGGGGACGTAGAGGACATATGTGGCCATGACAATTTCATGGAGGAGGTACATATAGTCATGGCACATGAACACTTACACCTCCAATGTTGCAGGACAAGCAGTATCTTCTAATGATTCATCATATTGCTCTCCACGGGCTTTTCCCCTTTGTTTTTTTTATATGACACAGAGTTGGCCAGACATCTCATCTCTTCCACATGTGGTATTAAAGTGTAAACTCGGTTACTTATGACATACTCTCTGCTGTGTGTTGGTGGTCTCATGTTGTTCTGCTCAAAGTTGGTCCATTGGTTCCATGGTTCTATTGGGCACAAGGTTGTGCCTATCTTTTCTTCCAGCTTTAGGCTTCAGCTAGGGTCTTTAGCTGGGATGCTGCCTTTTCCTCAGAAGAAGAGGAATGAGCTCTGCTGCTGCTCTTTAGTTGAGGCATTTCTGTTAAATTTCTTTTAGAAAAGCAGAAATAATACACTGAGTCATAAGACAAGGGGGAAAAAAAGCCTTCTGTGGCTTTCTCCAGTAAGGAAGTTTGTCTTTTTCTATGAACCTTGGCTAGAAAAGGTATTTCCTTTCCAGGAGGAGATTCCTCACTCCAATGGTCAAATTCTTTGGGACACAGATCATTAGTAACTTCAAGTTTAAAATTTTTTTCCTAACCTTGTCTTCCTGGGCAATCTCTTTGTCAGGGCCCTTACTCTGACTTAGGGTCGGAAAGTTCATGCAACTCCATGTTTAACTTCTCCATTAAAATCTTGTACCTTCAACTCTTTTTGGTTGGGGTGGGAGAACCCTTTTGAAATGAAACCCCACAGAGCTATGCAGGTCTTACCCAGTGAATTATTTTCACTGGGTACAGTGAAAATGCCTTGTATCCGTTATGCTAATAGATCTAAGTCCAAAGGCTATGCCAAGAGGGCAATATCATTGTCTTTCTCTGCCTAGCTGAATTCCTGGCTGTATATAGCCAGCAAGAATCTTCTCTTGCAGAATGAATTTATAATTCCTTTTTTTTTTGTAATTGGGGGGTTAAGTGACTTGTCCAGGGTCACACAGCTATTAAGTGTCAAGTGTTTGGTCTGAGGTCACATTTGAACTCGGGTCCTCCTGACTTCAGGGCCAGAGCTCTATCCACTGCGCCACCTAGTTGCCCCAAGGAATTTATATTTCCTAAGAAATTGAATTGCTTTTTGTCTAACCTTCATGATACTAACCTCCAAAGCATAGCTTATCCAGAAAGACTATGTTATAGACTTTCAATAAGAAAACAAGAATCAAGTGGGATTTAGCCTTGACTTCACCCTCATTCACACCTAATCAATAATCAAATGCCAATGTTTGTTGATTCTCAGGCCACATTTCTTTCTCTCCCCTACCTGTCTCTTCACTCATGTACCCACCACTCAAGGTTAGTTATGTCAATACTCTCTTCAGTGGCCCCTCTGCATCTGGCTGCTTCCCCTACTGAGCCTACTGAGCCCTACTGATAGGTAAGCAGTGGAGGAAAGGGAGGAAGTAACTAAGTGATCAGTTCAAAGAAAACTTTGAAAATTTCTCCCTCTAACAGAGATAACTCAGATGTTCCTGGTGGTGGCTTTCCCTAGGAGAGAGTCATAATCAAGTCTGACAGCAAAGATCCACTTTCAAAGGGAGATGCTACATCAGCTTTTGATGTGGAACTGAGCTTATACCTATGCAGGCTGAGAGGAATGTGGAGCCAGGCAATTACAGAGTGAAATGGATCAAAGCAGTCAGTCAGTCAGCACAAGGCAAGCCCTGAAAGCCTTCTTTATCCTCAAAATTAGGAATTTGATTCATTTTTTCCCCTTAAATGAAATAATTGTCTTGATTCTCAATCTTCTTTTTCTAATACAAGCCCAACTGTAGATGGGCTTCTGGTGAAGTTTAAAACTAAAATTTTCAGAATTGGGGACTTATGAATTTGTAAGCTTACACTAACACCACTGTGAAATTGTGCATCCCCACAAACCCTACAAACACAGGATCACCAGGACCCTTAAAAACACTCTTGGCATATCTAGTGCTTTTATCTTGGCAAAGGAATTTTCACTTTGAGGCCTGGAGAGCACCAGGCTAGGATTTATGGGAGGTGGGCTTCCATAAATGTATTCAGAAGCAGAGCATAGGCCTTTGTGCCATGTGGGAAGAAAGTACTGAATCTATCCCTGGCATTAATATGTGTGTGTTTTGTGGAAGAGTGTGAGAGGAGAGAATAAATCCTTTGGAGGCTCTGACCCTGAAGAAAATGTCAGTGAGCATTTAAGTACGTACTTAAGTAGGTACTTAAGTACTTACCGTGTGTGCACATCCTGCTAAGTGCAGGAGATTTATAGATAGAAATGAAACTATCCTTAACTTCAGGAAACCTACCTTCTACTGAAAGAAATAACTTTTTTTCAGATAAATAAAAATATATGTGAAGTAGGTTAAAAAGTGATTTGAAGTTTATTGATAATGGGAGGAAATCAAGAAAGACCTCTGGTAAGAAATGGCACTTGAACTGAAGTTTGGTTGTTATTAAGGTAGTCATATGGCACAGTGGGTAGAGCACTGGTCCTGGAGTAAAAGAAAAACCTGAGTTCAAATCCAGCCTTAGATACTTACTAGTTGTGTGTCCCTGGGTAAGTCACTTAACTTCTGTTTGCCTCAGTTTCATCTTCTGTAAAATGTGGATACTAATAACACTTACCTCTCAGGGTTGTTAAGAGGATCAAATAAGATAATAATTGGAAAGTTCTTAGCACAGTGGTTGGCACCCAGAAAATGCTATATGAATGGCAGCCATTAGCTATTGTTATTAAGTATTTGAAGAGAAAGAGGTGAGGAGAAAGAGCATTCTAGGCAGGGGAGAAAGTCTATGAAAAGGCATAGTGATGGAGATGGGATATTGTGTGGCAGTGGCAGACGCAGCAAGTGGGCTAGTTAGACAGAGATATTGAGTTCATCGGGGAGATTGATCAGCCTGAAAGGATAGATTGGAGAAAGATCATGAAATATTTTAAATGCCTAAGGGAAATAGGGAGCCATTGGGCTTCTTGAGCATTACGAGAATCATGGTCAGACTTGTGCTTTAGGGATATCAGTTTGGAAGTTGTGTGGAAGATGGATTAGACAAGGAAGGCTATAGGAAGGCCAACCAAAAGGCATGTTTGACATAGTTGCACATGTATAACCTATTTTGCTTACTGTCTCAGGAAAGGAAGAAGGGATAGAATTTGGAACTCAAAACTTTAAAACAAAAAATGTTAAAAAATGGTTTTAACATGTAAATGGGGGAAAATAAAATATAAAAAAGGCTAAATTAGAATGGTAGTCATGTGAGTACAGAGAAGGGGACAGGAGAGAGAATTGTTGTGGTCCCAGAAGGGACAAACTGATTGACCAATGACTATTGATGAGGTATGAGTGAGAGTGACGTCAAGAATGATGCCATCCTCAACAAAATTAAAGAAGTTAGAGGAGAGAAGGGAGGAATGTAGGGGAAAAGCTCATGGGATCATAATGAATATTGTTCTGGATGTGTTGAGTTTGAAATGCTTCTAGTTTATCCAAGTAGAAATATTCAACAGACAGAAATTTAAGATAGTTAGGTATTTAACTCAGGAGAGAGATGAGGGCTAGATCTGAAGATTTGTTATTATATGGAGTTCCTAGCTGAATCTGTAGGAGTTGATGAGACCCCCAGGAAAGAGTCTATAGAAAGAGGAGACAAGAGGAGCCTGGTCAGAACCCTGGGGTATCACTACACACAGGCAGTCATACTCCATGGGAGGCAGAAATAGAACCGAAAAGGGCTGGATCAGATCATAGAATTTAGAGGTAGAAGAGACTTTACTTCCTTCATTGTCTAGTCTAACCTTTTTAATTTTACATATGAAGAAACTGAGGTCTAGAAATATGAAGTGGCTTGTCCATGATTACAAAGATAGCAAGTGATAGAGTCAAAATTCAAACTCATGTCTTCTGATTTCAAATTCAGCTTTCTTTCCAAGAGGCCAAACAAGGATTCAAACTTATGTTTTTTGAATACAAATCTAGTGGTTTTTTTTTCTATTGGGAAATGGCTAAACTGACTAGCTGTGTAACCTCAGGCAAGTCACTTCTCTGAGAGCCTCACTTTCCTTATTTAGCCAGCTAGGTGGTTCAGATGCAGGACTAGAAGTCAGGGAGACCTGAGTTTGAATCCTGCCTCAGGCACCTAGTACTTCTCTGCCTCATTTTCCTCATCTGTAAAATGGAAGCTACTTCACAGGGTTATTATAGGAGGAAAATATGAATTAACATGTGCAAAGTGCTTCACCAATCTTCAAGTGCTAAATAATAAATGCAAACTATTATCATTGCCTGTAAAATGGATTTGGTAGATTAGTTGCAGTGAACAGAGTGCTGGGCCTGGAGTCAGGAAGATTCATTTTTGTGAGTTGATATGTGGCCCCAGACACTTACTAGCTGTGTGACCCTGGGCAAGTCACTTAACCCTATTTGCCTCGGTTTGCTCATTTGTAAAATCCACTGCAGAAAGAAATGGCCAACCACTCCAGTATCTTTGCCAAGAAAACCTCAAACGGCATCATGAAGAGTCAGATGCAACTGAACTGCAACAAGAACAAAAAGACCCTCCTAGCTTTAACATTTTTTGTTTCCATGGCCATTAAAGTAAGTCACCCTGGCTTTGAGGAAGAGGTCTTGGTAAAAACTGTGATTACTTGCTTGGAAGAACTGAAATCACAGTGAATTTTTCTTGCTGCCCTTGTTGTAGATGTTGTAAAACTTAAGAAAATGGGGGGGGGGGGCATCTAGGTGGCTCAGTGGATAGAGCTCTGGCCCTGAAGTCAGGAGGACCTGAGTTCAAATCGGGCCTCAGACCAAACACTTGACACTTACTAGCTGTGTGACCCTGGGCAAGTCACTTAATCCTAATTGACTAAAAACAAACAAACCAACCAACAAACAAACAAAAAAGAACAACTTATGAAAAGCTCTCAGGGATTCCTGAGGGATTTGTAGAGAGGGAATATGTTTGCCTGTGCTTCATTATAGTTTGTCATTTGTCTATCTAACTTTGAGAGACATCCGCGGTGCAGTGGAGAGAGCGAGCTGGCCTCAGAGTGAAGAAGGTCTGGGTTGAATCCCAGCTCTGATACAGAGTGGCTGTGTGAACCTAGACAAGTCACTTAACAACTCAATCCCTCCTCTGGGGACAGGAAAAAAAAAAGAATCCTCAATCTCACCACTTGCCCAGCTTTCTTTTAGAGTTAAAATATGACAAGGTTAAACGTATTTTTTGGGAGATTTGGAGAAAAAATTCAAATCATTCTCCAGCTCCAGTCTTCACCGCAGCATCCTGGATCCAGTTTGAGAAAGGGAGGGAGAAGGGCTACAACACCCCCAGAGGCAGGAAGGAGCAGGAGACCTCCCCTTCTTAGGGTATCCAGCTGAGTTTCCCATGCCTCCGAGGTACATACCATTCAACGTCTGGATGTGAGGGCACTTTCTGGGATCTGCACTTTGGAGGTTTCTGTGGTTTTCCTCTGGACAAAACTCTTTTTTTTTCTTTTCTTTTCTTTTTTTTTGGCCCATGACCTCCTAAGGCATCGCTTCACTCGTCAGCATCCTTTACTAGAAGTTCCTGCTGAAATAATGCAAACAGTTCACTGTGTCTGCTCCCTAAATCTGGCGGTGACTCATTATTAAGCTCACCAAAAGATTCCACATCCTCCTCCAAAGGAGGAGCCAAATGGCTGTGTTACGTAAGGTCTACAGCTGGCCTGGCTAATTGAAAGTGAGAGAACTTTACTGGGGGAAAGGCCTGCCTGGAGTGATATGACTCTTCACCCTGTGATACCAATCTTTACAAGGGGAGAAACCCTGGCAGGAGAAGAGACCCAACAGAGAGGGTGTGCTGTTCGGTTTTGGGTTTTTGCACAGGAAGTCTAGTGTTTAGAATAACTTGTATTTTCTGCCTTGTTAGAATGGGGCCCTGCTGTAACATCTCTGATCTTATCTCTTGCTGGGCCTGAGCTAAGTTTTGGGAAGCAGGACTTTCCCAGTGCTCTTTGCCAGACAAGGAAACATGGCATGGGATTTCTATGCCCAGGGACCCACCCAAGGAGGACCACACAGGACCAACAATTTCCAAGGAAGGGAAAGAGAATTAACTGCTTTTATATCTTCGTTTTACCGCATTGGGAACCATAGACACAGAGGAGAGTTGTAATGCCTAGGGGAAAGAAAGACTATTGTTTATCTGTTATTTGAAGAGGTGGGGTCATAATTTTAAAATTATTCTTGGGAGGAGGTAGGGACTAGACCAGATGACCTCTTGTCATAACCTCAAACCCAGACATTCCAATCCCTAATTTCCAAGGAAATCACTTCCAAGGAACGGAAAGAATCAAAGAGAAGGTTTTTTTTTTAATATTTTCATTGGTTTTTCTATCACTTTGTTTTCATATACCACCCTGCACCCTGCCCCTCCCCAGCAAGCTGTACCTTATACAACAACAACAAAAGTTTAAAAAGAAGGAAAAAAAGAAAAACAAGTCGGCAAAAATAACCAACATATTATCACAGACTGATAAAATATGCAATATCCAGATCCCTTCCTCCCCTCCTTTGTAAAGAAGGAAAAGAGGTAGATTTTCTTTTCTCTTCTTCTAGAACAAATTTGGTAAGGTGAAATTTTAACATCTATTTCTGGACCCAATTTCATGAGTTGCAAGAATCACTCAAGAGAAGAAGGCATGGATGAGTTGTACCCTGCACTGAGGAAAAGACCGTGCACTTTGGCGGGCCCACAGATCCATCAAACTATTGAAGTGCCTGTTTTAGACAAAGGAGAAAATTCCACAGGAAGCTTGCAAAAAAGGATGAAAAGGAGAACATCTTCTCATCATTTTGTTCTGGATACATACACCAGCTGGGTACCTGTATCCGTGGGCAGTTTCATAGCCACTTTTACCTTCTGCATTGTCTGCATGCAGTGAGTTGAGATGGACCAGGAAAGGCATCATTGGTGAGAGAACACACTGACCCATGGCTTTGCAACCAATTAGACTCCAAGGGGGGTGTATGCTAGCAATAAAGGGGATATCCAATATTTGTTACAAGGGAAAGCTTATATGGGAGTGGGGCAAAGTAGATTAATGGGTAATAATTTTTATGTTCAAAAGAGCATCAATAAAATGTTGTTTTATAAACACTCAGGAAAAAAAATAAGAGCACAAAAGGACGCAAACAAATGGAATAGTTTTGTTACTATGTTGTTAAATTTAATATATATGTAATGGAAATACTAGACAATGGAAATGCAATCCCCAGAACAAGCCAGGGGGCTCAGCCTGCTGCCAACCCCTAGCGGGAGTTGGGTGAGCTTGCTTCTGGAAGTAAGAGGATGTAAAATTGAGGGACCCTACCTCTGATTCAGAGAATGCTCAGTTTTTCTGTGACTTTTCTGTCTACTTACTGCAAGGTGGATAATAATCACAATAATAAACAACTTTTCTATAATGCTTTAAGGTTTGCAAACCACTTTACAAATATAGTCTTACATTATCCTCCCAATTACCTTGGGAAATAGTAGTATTATTATTAATCCTATTTTGCAGATGAGGAAATTGAGGGAGACAGAGATTTAGTGACTTGCCCAAGTTCACATATCCAGTAAATATCTAAGGCTGCTGAGCTGCAACTGGGAGTGTATACAGAAGGCTTCAGTGAGAAAGGAGATTTCTCTTTCCTGGTGGGATTGAGGCAAGAATTGCTGTAAGCCTCTGAGTGGGAAGGAAGGTAGCTCTCGTGGTCCACTTATCACACCCAATCCCTCCTAGTGTCCAGGAACACGTGGTGACTCAGTTTATTTCCCTCTTTGTATTTGCTCTTTCTCACTCTTAGGTGAATTAGTTTTAAGATAGAGGAGTGGTCCAGGTCATGTTTCAAAAGGTCAGAAGAACCAGCAGAGGTCCGATGATAGAAATCCATGGCAGTGCTGCAGAGCCAAATAAGGCACTGGCTGGGACCTGAAGAGAAAGATGGGGTGGGGGGCGGGGGTCAGAAATTGCCCCTCATACACACCCACAGAGTTCTGGCTCCACAGTCAATTAAATGAGTCCTCAGGGCCGAACATCAGGCAGCTAGGTGGTGCAGTGGATGAAGCTAGGTGGTGCAGGCCACCTAGGATTTCAGGAAGACTTGAATTCAAATCTTGCCTCAGACACTTCCTAGCTTTGTGACCCTGGGAAAGCCACTTAACCCTGTTTGCCTCAGTTTCCTCCTCTGTAAAATGAGCTGGAGAAGGAAATGGCAAACCACTCCAGTATCTTTGCCAAGAAAACCCCAAATGGGTCACAAAGAGTCAGACACGACTGAAACCACTGAACAACAACAACATGGCCCAACAGGAATGGCCCTTCCACCATGTGTCCCCAAGGGGGTGCTACATATTTATGTCTATATCATCTATCTCTATGTTTATGTATGTCTTGTCTATGTCTGTATCTATCTCTTTTTCTCTCTTCTTCCCTCCTTATATACTTTTTAAAAAATAAAAACTGTATGTATCAATAGTTCAGTTTTTTATGCAGTCCTCCTCCTTGTTCTTCATATATTGAAATGTTTGTGTTAGTTGAGAATTTTAAAGTTCAAAATAAAAAAGAAAAATTTAAAAAAAAAGAAATACGATGCTGTAGAAGGCTGACTTAACAAGCACTAGAGAGCTAGGAGAGCCATGGTTTTGATGAGAACTGGAGATGAGTGAAATTCTGACCTATAAGGAACTGCAGCCTCCCAGGGGTAGACTGAGACTTATAGCTGCTAAAATCAGACATGCTTGGATCCTGGTGAGCACAAGAAACCTAACCCTGAAAATCAAGTAAGGGTAAGGCTGGATAGCAGAACGTGGGGAATTGAGGAAATCCACTCAATTTTAGGTAGGCACAACCAGTATCTAGCTCAGTGCCTGGATCCCACCCTATTTTGGGATGGCAAAATCTGCAGGAAAAAAATCTGTTATGGGAAAGAAGAGGGATAGAGTAACTACCCTTTCCTTTTATCATTAAAAGCCCTAAATTCCTTAAGGAAGGAATTAAAATGGGAAAATACCCTTTCAAGATGGCTAAGTAGGACAAAAGGTTCACTAAGCACTGACCAATCTGCTAGGGGGCAGATGGGGTATGCTCCTGAAGATCATTCAGTGGCTTGACCAGGGGTCACACAGTGAGTAAGCCTGGCCATTCGGGGCCTGACTGCTGTCTAGAAGCAAAACAGACACACCCTGCAGCTCTGCCCAGGGCACATTCTTCTTGCTGGCCCTATGATCCTCTTAGTTACCTGGAGCCCAGCCACCTCTCAGTTCAGGAATAATCAGACAAGTGCCAGAGGTAGTAGGGGTAAACAAAAAAAAAAAGTTTAAAAAAATGTAAGTCCTCTTTAAATCCTCATAATCACGGTAATTGATCTTATACTTTGGCCGTGAGGAAATGTCTCAACTTCAGGAAGGAATCCCCATGTACTACATTAGACAGTTGGTTAAAGGCATTGGAAAGGCTTATTTTTATACTTTCTTGTGGAGAATCAAGTATCATACACTAAACTAGGAAAAATAGCCAAACAGAACTACAGACTAATAGATGAATCTGAGTAGTTGCTTTATCCAAAAACACCTCTCTCTCTTCTCCCTCCCTCTTTCTTTCTCTTCTTCTTATTTCTCTTCTCTTTCTTTTCCTTCCTTCCTTTTTTCTTTGTTTCTCTTTTTCATCTCTTTCTTTCTTCCTCCCTTCTTTCTCTCTTTTTCTCTCATTTTCTTTTTTTTGTTTGTTTGTTTCTCTCTTGCTTTCGTCTTCGGCTAAAAAAAGTGAAATATGGAAGGAACGTCTGTTGCTGCTGCTGGCTGTAGACAGTGCAGGGTGGAGTGTCTACATTTGAGTTGCTTTTCAAAGTTGTCTTTGATTTCTTTCCCTTCTGCTGCAGGCAGGGACTGAGTGTGTGATACATACAATAGGGCCCTTCCAGCCAACTTCTGACAACACTAACTGTTCCTCCCACAGAGTTCAGGGTAGATTTTCCCCTTGTGTTTGTCCTCACCTAGTGCTTTCAGTGTGGGTGGATGGCTGAAAACAGTTGCACGTCTCATGTATTAATTCAAGAGAAAGATATGACAATGAAATAAACACACACAAAAAAAACCTCCCTACATAACCCTAGGATTTTAGATATGAAAAGGACCTCCCAGATCACAGAATCCAACCCCTTGCTCTTGCAGAGGAAGAAGGTTAGACCCAGAAAGGTAAAGAGACTTGTCCAAGGTCACACATACAGTAGCAAAGTCAGACCTTGAACTCAGGCCCTTGACTTTCAGTTTGGAGTTGGTCAGATGACATGGAATATAACCTATGTTTTAAAGGGATAGGGACTAGACTTGTGATTTTGTTAGCATAGGGAACTCCCAAGTGAGGAAACTCCCTCTCCCAAGGCCAATCAGGACCTTCTCTGCCACTTAGAGTCTTGAAGAGTTATCTAGACCACTGAAAGGTTAAATGACTTGCCTAGGGTCACCTAATCATGATGTCTCAGAGGAGAGACTTGAACCCAGGTCATTGAGGCCAGTTCTCTTTCCACTATGCCATGCTTTCTCTCAACACTCTAAAAGACAAACCAAAAATCAATGCTTGAGTATTTTGCAAAAGAGAACATTTTAAAATATATTAAATACCATAGGTATACTCCTAAACCCTAATATAATAAATGTATCATAAACTTAGAAATATCAACACAAGCCCTAGCATCCAGCTCTCACCCACTCATGCTATTTGGAACCATGGCTTGTAGCCAGGGAGTTCAGTTGCAATCCTGGAAACTCCCTGACTTAAAACAGTGTCTGGGCGTTTGCTGCTTCGTGGGAACTATGAAAAAAAAAAACAAACTCGGATCTATTTGTTTTTTGAAGTTGACTTCTTTCACCCTATGTACCATCACATCTATTCTGCTACTATTATCCCATCTTTCAGAAATGTCTTGACTATGGAAGGCAGGCGCTAAGAAACATGTTGGATTCAATGAAATGATTTCCGGCTTACTTAATGTTTATTGAAAACTACTTCATGGTGGACAGGGTAGGGGTATAAGGTTTTATTTGTTTGTTTGCCTTGTTTTTTAGAGGCATACCAAAGGTATACTAGTAAATGTTTAACAACTGGCCCTGGTGGGGAGGAGGAGTTTGCAGTACACATTTCAAACTTAATCTGAATTGTTAACATTTCCTCTATCACTTTTTAAAGTCTAGACAATTAAAAAAATCAAACCATGATTTGTAGCATTTGCCAATTTCCCAGGTGCACGTGCTCACACTGAAGATTTAACAGTTAGCTTGCTCTCAGACTGGCTCCAGCATACCCCTGGATAAGACCCCTACTTTATGGGAATTTGTACTCAACAAATCTAGGAAGAATATGTAATGTTCAAACAATGTCTGCCAGAGTGGGTGTTTTTAGATTTTTTTCCCCCAAGATCAAAGATATATAACTGGAGTTCAACTCCCTCATCTATAGGTGAGAAAACTGAGATCTAGGGGATCTAAGTGACATTTCCAAGTTCTAGGCTGTGAAGAGAGGAAGGAATTGGGAATCTATTTGTTGTCAACATCAAAATCGAAGGAATAGGAGAAGGGAATGGTTATGTATGGAAAAGCCATCTTTTGTCCCCCTTCCCTTCCGAGACAACTTTGGGAGGAGCAAGCGTCAAACATTTAGAACACTAAGTGGAAACCAGTCCAAATATCGTTGTAAATGGGCTTGTGTTCAGATGGAATGTTACAGCTGGCAGGACACTTTGACATCATCTAATCCAACCCACTCATGGTACAAATGAGAAAACTGAGACCTGGATGGAGAGGTAAAGCATCTTATATCCCTGCTTAAAAATCTTCAAAGGATCTGCATTTTCTGTAGTATAAAATATACAGTAAACTTAGCTTGGCATTTAGGTTGGCAGCCAATTTGGGACTAGAATCACAGACTCAGTGATAGAACTGATATTGTCCAATCCCTAATTCAGGTCAAAAAGCTTCTCAGCATATCTGGCAGGTGGTAAGAACCCAGGACTTTAACCTTCTCCTTCCCCAGGAGTTTCTACGTCCCTTAAGTCCAGGTGAAGAGAGCACTAGGAAAAGACCTAGGCTTAAACTTCAAATGATCTGCCTTTATTCTTTCTGCTTAAGCCTTCCCTCTTGGTTGATAAGCAAATACTCTTAGGAGGGGCAAGAATTTCAGGTTTCACTTAGTGGTTTAAATATTAGTGTGAATAAAGGATATCAGCAGTTTTTGAGACAAGAAGAAAATGGAGACACTGAGGAAGCTCAATGAATGGGTGTGGGGAAGAATAGAGGGAAGGAGGTAGTGGTCAATCCTGGAGAAAGGAGCCAGAAGACAATTACCTAAATCCCTCCTTAATGGTAAAAGGCATATGGTCTCGTAGCTGTGACCTGCATCCTCAAGTAGGCGGTATTGTCTAACTCTGACACAACTAGGGTAGTAATGTTAAGCCATGGTCATTTGGCTAGGTTAGCTGTGCCAGATTCTTGTTTGCTAGAGTTGGGTAGAAGACGTCACACCTCACACATAGGACAAAGGCTTTAGAATCTGTGTAAACAGACAGGATTCGAGACTATTAGGAGACTAAGCACCTGGAGAAATGTTCCTCTTTTGAACTTCTGAGCTGCCTTACGTGAGCTCCGTCCTTTGGTGAATCTACTCCCATGGCATAGAAGGATAGAAGATTCTCCTTGGAGTCAGAAAGAACAGAGTTCAAGTACAATCTCTAAGACTGGAAATTACAATGAGTTGCTAATCTACCTCAGTAGAGTGAGTTTCTTCACCCTACACCAATGAAATCACAAGTCCAGATCAATGCCAATATGGATGGCTTCTACAGAAGTGTGCTCAAAAAAAAAAAAAAGTACACATAAGACATACTTAAGTTAAATCCTCATTATTAACATTCTCTCCATAACTTAAGTCTAGACAATCAACAATACAATAAATCAACCTCTGATTTGTAGCATTGGCCAATTTCTGAGGTGTAAATGTTTACATTGAAAATTTGACAATTGGCACTCATGAGCCAATTTGAGCTGGCTCCCACACCTCTGCACCCAAACCTATAGAGCCAGACCAATCTGTCATCCAAACTCCAAACTCCTGTTTCCAGCTGTCTGCTGGGCATTCTTACTTGAATATTCAGCAGCCTCTTCAACCCCGAATGCCCCAAACTGAATTCATCATCTGCCCCTCTTCAAACCTGCCGTATTCCCAACTTCTGTTGATGGTAGCACCATCTTTAAAGTCATCTAGACTTAAAACCTTGAAATCATCTTTCACTCTTCCTTTTTCCTCAATTCCTGCAGGCACTGAATCCTGTCAACTCCACATCCATACTAAATCTCATATACACTCCATTTTCTGAACTCCCATTTCCCCCACTCTAGTTCAATCTCATCACCTTTCACCTGGATTATTGCCACAGTCTTCTCACTGGCCTTCCTACAAGTCTTTAATCTCTCCCTTCTTGCCTCTATCTTTTTCACATCCACCAAAATAATCTTTCTAACACACAACTCTGATAATAAAACCCCTGCTCCAAAAATCTTCAGTGCCTTCCTCTTGCCTATGGGATAAAATGCAAACTGCTTATACCTCACATTTATGGTGCTACACAACATGGCCCCAATCTCCATTTCCAGCCTTATCTTCCACTACTTTTCTTCATTGTTCCCTAATCTTTTTTTCTGCACTCTCTTCCCCTCAACCCTTTGCCTCAGCCTGTCCTTGATGCATTATTTCCTCTTCACTGCCACCTACTGAAGTCCTTTTTCTTCAGGGTCTGGCTCAGCTGCTACCTCCTTTATGAAGCCTTAGTCAAAGACAAATAAAATGGCTAAGCAACCATCAAGAGCAGATGGCTAGAACAGGGCCTCAGCTACAACTGGTATAGTTAGTTGGTGACTGCCACTTCCAGGTGACTATTTCAAGAATGACCTGGTCATGCTACCCTTTTCTTCCTTCTTGCCACCCATCTCTTTTACAGCCTTATCAGGGGCAAAGCAAACCTAGCTAATATTCTGCCATTCTTTTGATCTTTTTCTTCACCCCCTCTTTCACTGGTAGTAAGCCTTTTGGACAGCAGACAAGTGACAACCGTAGCCACCTCTGCTGCTCCATGCTATGCTTCACTAAAGTGCACCAGGAGGTTAGTTCCAATCTTAGGGAAGAGAGAGCAGGGGAATCTTCAGAAGTTAACAGCCTCTGTCACACAGTCTGAACAAACACCCTTTAAAATAAGAAGTCTTCTGGAATGTCTTTAACCATCATTTAATGGAAGAGGTATCAATTATGGGGTATCTACCCCAAGCATGTAAAGACTTCTCCCAGCAGAAGGGGCAGATGAGTACAATTTGTTCCAGTGGTTGTGAAAGCAGCTGAAGCAGGCACTGTGAGTGCTTAGAGCTTGGTCAGACACTAAAGATTCCAAGGTCATCTATTGCATCCCAGGCCATTGCCAGTCATTTTGATTTTCATCCTGCCACTGGACTTTGATGACTTTGGAAGAGAGAGTGAGGCTGATGATTTTGCACAGTTCTGCCTCACTTAAATCCAATTCATACATGTCAAGACATCACCCTCATGATGTCATTGGTCCTCAAAAACAAAGGTTGAAAAACAATGGAAGGAATCGACTGGGTGTGTTCATGTTTGCTTTTTATGACCTTCCTGATGGTTAGAAATGTAGAGGGATAGAAGGATGTGGTTCTTAGAGGAGACCAGGTAAAATCAAGAAGTGGGAAAAATTGTCAAGTAATTAAAATTTGATCTTTGTTGCGTTCTTGCCCCTCCTCTAACATTCCTCCCACCAGGGCCCTTCTCTTTCTCTCTGATTTCAGTTCCCTTTTGCTTCGTGTACACCTTCACCCCAAAGCCCTACTCTGTGTCTTAGCCTTACAGGTTCTAACTCCCAGTTTATCTTTCTGATGGGGGAAAGGAACAATCCTTTATTAAGTGCCTACTATGTGCCAGGAACTGTGCCAAGTGGTTTAAAAATACTATCTCATTTGATCCTCCCAATAACCTGTTAGCTAATCACTATAGTGTTAACAGATAAAGTTGACCACTTCTCAGGGATCTTTGCATGTTACCAAGCAGTTAACTAATAAAGTAGATAGAGTGCCAGGTCTGGAGTCAAAAGGACCTGAGTTCAAATCTAGCCTAAGATACTTACTAGCTATGTAATCCTGGGCACGTCACTCAACTTCTGTTTGCCTCAGTTTACCCATCTGTAAAATGGGGATAATGATATCTCTTACCTTGCAGTGTTGTTTTGAGGATCATACGAAATACTTATGAAGTGCTCTTAGTATAGTACCTAGCACATAGCAAACACTGTATAAATGTTAACTATTATTATTAGAAGAATCTTAAATTAAAAAAAAAGTTTTCAAGATTCAGCAAATGAAACTGTAATGGGATGATGAGTGATAAGATTAATATTGTGCAGTAGGGAGTCCCATTCAGCCCTTCTTCAAATCACTTGATTTCTTCTTGAATTCTTCATATTTATAATAATAGTTCACTTTTTTTAGGCTTTACAAAGTACTTTACAGAACAGTTATTATTACTGCTATTATTATCATCTCCATTTTACAGATGAGAAAACTGAGGGTGAGAGGTCAGGTGACTTACTTAAGGTCGCACAACTAGTAAGTGTCCCAAGGTAAAATTCAAATCCAGATTTTCCTGATTCAAGTCTAGCGTTTTAGCCCCTTATTCCATATTGTCTCTCGTAAAGCTGTCTCTGGATGTACAAGTGGGTAGATGGCAGTGGGAAATTCATGCCTACAGTGATGACCTGTGACTTCACCAGTGTGGGCCACAGATCCAGTTTGCAGCCCCTTTGTGACTTGGACTTCCAACATTACTGCTGCCAAAGAGTTTGTCACCTTGCAGCCAATCTGGTAATGAGCCTCTCTGAATTTAATTAAGCTCATCCTTGAAGTACAGACATGCATAGTCAATCCATCACTAGAACAACAGCTGAAACCTTTTCACCCTATTAGGAGCTACCAGAACTTAGACTTTTCTGGCATGGCTTTTGAATTCTGAACTTAACAAACACCAAACAAAATGAATGTTTGCATATGTATGATAGAATAGAAAAAGAGGATGAAACTACAGATCTATATTAAATTCAATCTGTAGTTTTCAAAACTGTGTTTGTTTCTGGCCTTTCTCCTATTTTATTTCTGCCTCAAAAAAATGATAAGTATATTTATACACACATATATGTATGTATTTATGTATATATGTATAATTACACACATCTATCTATCCACCAATGGCCTCTTTTTCTTTCTTTCTTTTTTTCTTTGACACTCTATCCCTATTTCCTCTCATCTACCCACTTCTCACCCCCTCCTCCACCCTCTCCTCCCTTCCACAGATCAGAGGAAAAAAAGAAAAAGAAAAACAAAGTCCTTGTAACAAATATAGATAGTCAAGTTAAACAACTTCCTAAGTTGACTATATAGAAAAGCATATGCCTTATTTTGCATCGCGAGTTAATCCATGCTCAATACTTTGTTGCCAAAAAAAAAGTTTAAGTGATGAATGAAAGCCCCATTTGCCTATTAGCAGCTAGTAAAGATTCTACTCCAGTTATGAATAGGCAACTAGCAAACATCCCATCTGGTTGTATACTGCCCTTCCTCAGCCATCCTGGTAGCAACCAAACTGCACTAGGCTAAAGATATCAACTAGTGACTAATTTAGAAAATTGTCTGCTCTCTACAACCTTTTTTTTTAGTCACCATGGTGTTTGTGTATGTGTCAAACTACCCCATTTCCACTTCCTTTTATAGCTTTTTGACAGTTAATCTCAACTCAGACAACATATTTTTCACACAAACATATATACTTATACATACATACATACATATACATACTTTAACTCATGGCTCAGGGCTGTAGGTCTGGGTTTTAGAGAGACCAGATTTATTTTGAGAGGTTTTCTCTAAAGTTTTATTGGTTCATGGCCCTCTGATCCCCCTCAACGAATTTCCCAGAACATCAGAATTTGCTTTGCATCCTTCCAAGGAAGATTAGCAACCATACAAGCACTCAGACTTATCAAACATCAAGAGTAGGATTGGTTTTATTGACAACAGTAAAGGACACAAAATGGACATGCACACAAGCCTATTAGGATAGCTCCCTTTTCTTCTGTAGCTGGTTTCTATGTCCCCCAAGGACTTAGGCAATTCTCCAGGCTGTATGGGTGCCCAGTAACAGAAAGAATTCAGTTTCAAGAATAGAGCACAAGCTTTCTCTTCAGGGGACCCCTTTCTTCAGGAACCAATCCAGTCGTCTTGACTTAAAGTATTTCATTATGTGGGACCTTCTTGAAGTGGAAAAAATTCAGTCGCCAAGGAAAGCAACAACCTTCCCTTTTGTGATCTCCACCTTCTCTCAAGACCCCCACAGTCCACATGAATTACAGTACCAATCAAGGGATGATTCTAGATTGTTTCTCTGTGTTACTGATCCCTACTGTGCTAATCCCTTTTCCCCTTTTCATCTCTGTCTGGAGATGTCCTTCTCTCCTCCTCATTTTCACTTTTCCATTGGTTTACATCACTTTGTTGATTTGTGTTTTTTGTCTATCACTTGCATCTTTTCTCTCGGGGAAATATATTATTCCCTGGAGAGGCTGCTCAGATGTGCAAGTATCTCTAGTCAAACTTATGTCTTTGTATAGCCCCTTAGCACAAATGTGTGAACTCTCCATGAGTCTGAGTCCATGTCAGAACAAAGGCTTCATGCAGACACTGAGAAAAGGGAATTCAAACTTTGTGAAGAAGAACATCTTAAGTTTTAAAAGAAAATAAAATTCAACAAGGAAACAATTTTGTCAATATCCAAAACCCTTTAAGGTACCCTAAAGTCCTTTCAGAACAAACATCTCCACCTTAACCTCCTCTAAACCAACCTTTGATCAAGTGCCAACATTTTTTAAGTAAAAAAAAATGTTCAATTTTTTGCTTTGTTTAATCACTAGTTTTGCAATAATAGTATTTTTATTTTTAATGCAAATGTGCAAGCTCAGCCATTTTGGGGGTTAAATAAGCTTTCATAGGCTGACCTGAAAAAACTCCCCACTATTTATAACATTATTTAACAAACATATTTATAACACCATTTATAATGGGCAGCTAAATAATTTGGCAGTGGATAGAGCACCAGGCTTGGAGTCAGGAAGACCTGAGTTCAAATCTGGCCTCAGATACTTACTAGTTGTGGGAGCCTGGGCAAGTCACTTAACCCTGTTGGCCTCAGTTTTCTCATCTATAAAATAAGCTGGAGAAGGAAATGGCAAACCACTCCAGTGTCTTTGCCAAAAAAAAAAAACAAAACGCCCAAACCAAATGAGATCACAAAGAGTCAGACATGACTAAAATAAATGAACAACTATCATATGGCCTCAGTCGATGCAGCTTCTGGAGGGAAAATTTTATCTTTCATTTCCCTTGACTTCAACTCCTACCACTATAGTACTGGTTTTGATGATTCTGGACAGTCTACTTAACTTCTCACGACCCCAGGCAGCACTCTAAGACTACAAACTGTGGAGCAGTTGCAAATCTACCTTGAAACAAGGAGTTTCCCTGAGAATTCTCTATACTAATGAAATCACAGGTCTAAATTGGGTGGGAGGAAAGTTGTTAGTGAGCAAGATGTATATTTTTATTATGTTAAACTAGGGCTTGGGACATTGTGGTTGTCCAATAAATATAAAACAAATCAACAAACCTTACTTAGCAAAATCAAGCTGTAATCTAGAAGTTCATTCCAGGAATTATACTTCAAAATTGGATTACTCTTTAGTAAAGTCAGATTATTAGCCGTGGTGATTTTCCCCAGCTCTTAGAAATCAAAGTGCATTTTTCTGGTTTATTATTATTATTATTACTATTATTAATAGGAATAGTAATAATAGTAGCTTCCATTTATAGAGTGCTTCCTGTCTTCCAAAGTACTTTCTTTATTGTGAAGTAGTAGTAGCAACCAAAGGTGGAAAAGCTCTATATAGTCAGTTTAAACAAGACCTGGAGGTGACTGGGGGCTCAGATCATGAGCTTTTTATTGCAAAATTAATACTTAAACTGAAAAAAGTAGGGAAAACCATCACACCATATAGATATGATCTAAAAGAGATTAGATCTGTTAGAGTGGCTGAAGAACTATTGCCAGAGGTTCCCAAAATTGTATAGGAGGCAGCAACAAAAAAACATTTCAAAGGAAAAGAAGAGCAAGAAAGCAAAATGGCTGTTTGATGAGGCTTTACATATAGCTGAGGAAAGAAGAAAAGAGAAAAGTAAAGGAGAAAGGGAAAGATATACCTAACTGAATGCAGAACTCAAGAGAATAGCAAAGAGAGCTTAAAAAAAAGACTTTCTTGAATGAGCAATGCAAAGAATAGAAAACAATAGAATGGAAAAGACAAGAGATCTCTTCAGGAAATTGGAGATAACAAGGCAATGTTTCATGTGAAAATGGGCATGATAAAAGACAAAAATGGAAGAGACTTAACAGAAGTAGAAGAGATCGAGAAGATGTGACAAGAATGTGCAGAAGAACTATACAAAAAAAAGATCTAAATAACATGGATAATCACAATTGTATGGTTATTGATCTAGAGCCATACATCTTGGAGAATGAAGCCAAGTGGGCTTTAGGAAGCATTGCTAACAATAAGGTTAGTGGAAGTGATGGAATTCCAACTGAACTGTTTAAAATCCTAAAAAATGATACTGTCAAAGTACTGCACTCAATATGCCAGCAAATTTGGACAACTCAGTAGTGGTCACTGGATTGGAAAAGATCAGTTTATGTTATTGCCCTAAAGAAGGGCAATGCCAATGAATGTTCAAATTATCAAACAGTTGCATTCATTTCACATGCCAGCAAGGTTATGCTTAATATTCTGCAAGGTAGGCTTCAGCAGTATGTGAAACAAGAATTACCAGAAGAGCAGGCTGGTTTTCTAAGAGGCGGAGGAAGTAGAGACCAAATTGTCAATATTTGCTGGATTATGGAGAAAGCAAGGGAATTCCAGAAAAAACATCTATTTGTGCTTCATTGATTACACTAAAGCCGTTGTGTGGATCATGACAAATGTGACAAATCCTCAAAGAGATGAGAGTACCAGATCATCTTACTTGTCTCCTGAAGAATCTGTATGTGGGCCAAGAAGCAACAGTGGAATAATTGATTGATTTAAGATTGGAAAAGGAATACAACAAGGCTGTATATTGTCATCTTATTTATTTAATTTATATGCAGTGTACATCACGTGAAATACCAGGCTGGATAGTCAAAACCCAGAATTAAGGTAGCTGGGAGAAATATCAACAATCTCAGATATGCAGATGATACCATTCTGATGACAGAGTAAAAAACAATTAAAAAGCCTCTTGATGAGGGTGAAAGAGGAGAGTGTAAAAGTTGACTTGAAGCTTAACATAAAAAAAAATAAGATCTTGGTAACTGGTCCAATCACTTCCTGGAAAATAGAGGGGTGGAGAAATGGAAGTAGTGTCAGATTTTATCTTCTTGGGCTCCAAGATCACTGCAGATGGTGACTGCAGACATGAAATTAAGAGATACTTGCTCCTTGGAAGGAAAGCTATGGCAAATGTGCATAGCATGCTAAAAAGCAGAGACATCACCTTGTTGACAAATATATAGTCAAAGCTATGGTTTTTCTAGTAGTAATGTATGGCTATAAGAGTTGGACTATAAGGAAAGCTGAGTGCTACAGAATTGATGCTTTCAAATTGTGGTGCTGGAGAAGACTTTTGAGAGTCCCTTGGTGAGCAAAGAGATCAAATCAGTCAATACTTAAAGAAATTAATTCAGACTCTTCATTGGAAGGACAAATAATGAAGCTGAAGCTTAAATATTTTAGCCACATGATGAGAAGACAAGACTCATTGGAAAGGATCTATTTTTTTTCCAGGACTCTTAATTTTTTTATATTATGGTAATTTTTATTTATGTTTTTGTTTTCAACATTTACTTCCACAAGATTTTGAGTTCCAAATTTTCACCCCATCTTGCCCCTCCCCCCCACCCCAAGATGGCATGCATTCTGCATACCCCTTCCCCTAGTCTGCCTTACCTTCTATCTCCCCCCGCTTATCCCCTTCCCCTTCAATTTTCCTGTAGGGCAGGATGGATTTCTATACCCCATTTCCTGTATTTCTTATTTCTCGGTTGCATGTGAAAACATTTTTTTAAACATGTGTTTTTAAAACTTTGGGTTCCAAATTTTCTCCCTTCCTCCCTTCCCACCCACCCTCATTGATAAGGCAAGCAACTAAATATAGGTTATATATGTGCAGTTATGCAAAACACTTCCATAGTAGACATGCTGTGAAAAACTAACTCCATTTCCCTTAATCCTATCCTATCCCCCCCATTTATTCTATTCTTTCTTTTGACTCTGACCCTCCTCAGAAGTACTTGCTTCTGATTACCCCCTTTCCCAATCTGCCCTCCTCTCTATCATCCTCCTCCTCTCTTGTCCCCTTCCCCCCCCCCCCATTTTCCTGTAGGGTAAGACAGATTTCCATACCCAACTGAGTGTGTATGTTATTCCCTCCTTAAGTCAAATTCTATGAGAATAAGATTCACTCATTCCTTCTCACCTTCCCCCGTTTCCCCTCCACTGTAAAAGCCTTTTCTTCTCTGTTTTTTTTGTTTTGTGAGATAATTTACTCTGTTCTACCTCTCCCTTTCTCCTTCTCCTATTATAATCCTCTCTCACCCCTTAATTTTATTCTCCAGATATGACCCCTTCATCTTCAACTCACCCTGTGCCTTCTGTCTGTCTGTCTATCTATCTATCTATCTATCTATCTATCTATATCTATATATACATACATATAATTTTTCCCCTCCAACTACCCTAATACTGACAAAGGTCTCATGAGTTACAAATATCATCTTTCCATGCAGGAATGTAAGCAGTTCAACTGTAATAAGTCTCTTATGATTTTCTCTTTCCTGTTAACCTCTTCATGTTCCACTTGAGTCTTGTATTTGAAAATCAAGTTTTCTATTCAGCTCTGGTCTTTTCATCAAGAATGCCTGAAAGTCCTCTATTTCACTGAATGACCATTTTTTCCCCTGCAGGATTATACTCAATTTTGCTGGGTAGGTGATTCTTGATTGTAATCCTATCTCCTTTTGCCCTCCGGAATATTATATTCCATGCCCTGCAGTCCCTTAATGTAGAAGCAGCTAAATCTTGTGTTATCCTGATTGTGTTTCCACAATACTTGAATTGTTTCTTTCTGGCTGCTTGTAATATTTTCTCCTTGACCTGGGAACTCTGGAATTTGGCTACAATATTCCTAGGAGTTTTCCTTTGGGGATCTCTTTCAGGAGGAGATCAGTGGATTCTTTCCATTTCTATTTTGCCCTCTGGTTCTAAAATATCAGGACAGTTTTCCTGGATAATTTCTTGAAAGATGATGTCTAGGCTCTTTTTTTGATCATGGCTTTCAGATCATCCAATAATTTTTAAATTCTCTCTCCTGGATAGATTTTCCAGGTCAGTTGTTTTTCCAATGAGATATTTCACATTGTTTTTTAATTTTTCATTCTTTTGAATTTGTTTTACAGTGTCTTGATTTCTCATAAAGTCACTAGCTTCCAATTGCTTTATTCTAATTTTTAAGGAAGTATTTTCTTCAGTAATCTTTTGGACTTCCTTTGCCATTTGGCCAATTATGTTTTTTAGGGCATTCTTCTCCTCATTGGCTTTTTGGACCTCTATTGCCATTTGGGTTAGGCTATTTTTTAAGGTGTTAATTTCTTCAGTATTTTTTTGCGTCTCCTTTAGCAAGCTGTTAACTTGTTTTTCACGATTTTCTTGCAAAACTCTCAGTTTTTCCTCCACTTCTCCTACTTGCTTCTCAAAATCCCTTTTGAGCTATTCCAAGGCCTGGGACTGATTCATATTCTTCTTGGAGGCTTTGGATGTAGGAGCTTTGGCTTCATTGTCTTCTTCTGGTTGTATGTTTTGATCTTCTTTGTCACCAAAGTAAGATAATATAGTCTGACTCTTTTTGTGCTGCTTACTCATGATTCCAGCCAGTTACTTGAGTTTTAAACTCTTTGTTAAGGTAAAAGTCTGCTTCCAATGTGGAGACTGTACTGTCCCAAGTTTTGGGGTTTGTACAGCTGTTTTCAGAGATACTTCTAGGAACCTGAAAATTTTCAGTTCTTCCAAGGTGCTATAAAGGGCGAGATGTTTTCTCTCCACTGCTACAAGAAGCTTCACCACGCCAGCACTCCTCCTCCCCCCAGGACCGCCCCTCAGAACTGTGACCCAGATCCAAGCACCTGTAAAGCAAGAGATTCCTGCCTCAGCACTGGCAAAGAGATCCCTGCAATCCCCCTCTGATCAGCCACTGTATTCCCCCTCAGTCCGTGGGCTGGAAGCTCAGGAAACAGCCGCGGCCCCCAGGGGTGGCTGAGACCTAGCTCTTTCTCTCGCTGCAGTCACAGACTTTCCCCACTGACCTTCCAAGTTGTCTTTGGCGTTCGTGGGTTGAGAAGTCTGGAAACATCCACAGCCCATGATTCAGTCCTCTGACGCCTGCTTCAGGGTCGCTGCGGCCTGCGCGCCCACGCCAAACTGTGTTCCTCTCCCCGCCCCTCATGATATACCTTTCCGATCAACCATCCAGGCTGTCTTTGGCTGGAAATTTGTTTCACTCTGTCTTTTTGTGGGTTCTGCTGCTTTAGAATTTGTTTAGAGTCGTTTTTTATAGGTATTTGGAGGGGTTTAGGGGAGAGCTCCAGCAAGTCACTGCTTTCCCTCCACCATCTTGGTTCCGCCTCCTCTGGAAAGGATCTTAATGTTGAGAAAGATTGAAGGCAAAAGGAGAAGGGGATGGCAGAGGATGAGATAGATTGATAGTGTAATGGGAGCAATGAACATGAGCTTGGACAGAGTTTGGGAGATAGTAGAGGATAGTAGGGCCTGGCATGTTATGGTCTATGGGGTCACAAAGAGTCAGACATAACTGATCATCACAACAAAAGTTAGCACAAATCTATAGTAATACTTAACTACAGTACTGTCTATAGGAAGGACCCAAACTTTAGCAGCAAAGTATATTCCTGAAATGTGGTTAATAGCGATATACCTAGGGTATGTAGAGTTTGTTCGTTTGTTTTTTTGCTGCAAATGGTGAATAATTGGGAAAATTGAATAAAAAATAACAGAATTTTCTAGGAAAGCCATCTTTATATGTCCACCTGGGTTTATTCAAGTCAAGTTAAAAAAACATCTACTTTGTGCCAGGTACTCCTGATGATAAAAAGGTGTGTGTGTGTGTGTGTGTGTGTGTGTGTGTGTGTGTGTTGGGGGGGGAATAATCCCTGCCTCAAGAAGATCATAGTCTAATGGAGGAGTCAATATGCAAACAACTATGTACAAGCAAATTGCATAAAGGGTAGACTGGAAATAATCACAGAAGAAAAGCACTAGTTTTAAGGGGTTCAGAAAAGCTTCTTGCAGAAGGTAAGATTTTACCTTGGACTTGAAATAAACCAAGGAAGCCAGGAGACAGAGATGAGAAGAGGTAGAATTGGGGCATCTAGGTGGTGCAGAGGATAGAGCTCTGGCTTTGGAGTCATGAGGACCTGAGTTCAAATCCAGCCTTGGATACTTGACACTTACTAGCTGTGTGTGACCCTGGGCAAGTCACTTAACCCCAATTGCCTCACCAAAAAGCAAAAAAAAAAAAAAAAGAGGAGGGATAAAATACTAGGCATGGGGAACAGCCAGTGAAAATGCTCAGAGGTGGGAGATGATGTATCTTGTGCAAGGAATAGCAAGGAAGCCAGTGTCACTGATTTGAAGAGTACATGGGAAGCTGGTGGTATAAAGTGTAAGCATACTAGAAAGATAGGAAGGGATCTGGTTATTAAAGGATTTAAAATCCACACAGAGGATTTTATATTTGATCTCTGAGGTTGTAGGGAGCCATTGGAGTTTATTAAATAGAGGACTGACATGGTCAAACTGTTCTTTAGAAAAATCATTTTGACAATTAAGTGAAGGATGGACTGGAGTGGAAAGATTTGGGGCAGGGAGACCAGCCAGCAGGTTATTGCCAGACATGAAATGATGGGACCTCGATCAGGGAGGTGGCAGTGTTAGTGGAGAGAAGGGAGTGTGTGTGTGAGAAATGTTATGAGAGTAAAATTGACAGGCCTTGGCAACAGATTGGATATGGGGCAGGGTAGGGGGAGAGTAAGGAGTTGAGCATGATAATTAGGTTGTGAGTCTAGGTGACTGGGAAGATGGTGGTAATAGAGAAGTTAGAGGAAGGTGTAGGGGGAGAGATAATTGAGTTCAATTTTGGATATGTTGAATTTAAGGTGCCTGTGGGACACCTAGTTTAAGATGTCCAATAGGCAATTAGAGATGTGAGACTGAGCTCAGGAGGAAAATTATGGCTGGATAAATTGATCTTAGAATCATTTGCATAGAGATGAAGTTGAATCAATGGGAGCTGATGAGATCAAATGAAATCTAGAAGGAGAAGAGAACCCGGGATAGAGCCTTGGGAGTTACCCGTGGTCAGTGAGCATGACCTAGATATTGAAGAGAGTGTTTGGAAGAGAACAAGATTGGAAGAGAACCAGCAGATGGCTTTGTCTCAGAAACCTATTTCTTACTGAAGAAAGGATGAGCTCAAATCTCCTTTAATCTTGGGTTGATCATATATATCTACATAGGAAAGAACCAAGAATATGTCTAGAAAAGTATAGGAAGATTGACCTTCCGCCTTGGGCTTAGCTTTGTTTCTGTGTTTCCCCATATCACTGTAACTGTCTGTTCATCTACATAGTAGAGAGGAAGGAGTTTGGAGTTGGAAAAAAAAAAACAAAAAACAAACAAACTAAGGAACTCAAAACTCCAAAGACATTTATCAAGTAAATGTCCCGTATGTGGATAAAACAGTCTAGCCTTCAGAGATTAAAATCTTGAGGTAGATATGAGCTAGAGTGAGGTCTCAAAAAATACTCAAGTCTTTGTATTAGGAAGTAAGGACCAAATAAAATATTACAACTTAAGACATCAGGTATCTGGAAGGATCTTGCTCTGGGTCCTAATGAGCTTGGCTTCTGGGACATAATCACTTACTAGAGATGAAATACTTGCTACCTAAAACTCTGGAAAGAGACAAGTCACAGTATGAAGAAAAAAGACCAAATTTCTGTTCAAATTTTCCCTTTAAGGCTAATATTGATCTCACGGTTTAACTGGGGGCAGCTATTTTCTAAAAGAGTTGTAGAAAATTCCCTGGCTTTTAGATTAAAAGAGCATGTGCCAATTCATTCTTTTCATGAGAAAGAGATGACATTATAGCCAAAGATTTCAGAAAGTACAGTTTATTTCTAATTCAGGGAAGCTCCTTAAACCACACTTGAAAATACAATAAGTTCTAAAATTTTACCTGACTATATGAATTGGTAACTAATGGGTCTGACACGTATCTCCAAGGGTCTGACAGGTATCTGAATTTATAGAAATATCAAAGTTGGAATGGACATCAGTGTCCAACATGTGGTTGAACAAGAATTCCCTCTATAATATATACAGTAAATGGTTATCCATCCTCTACTTGGACACCTCTAGTGATAAGGAACTTGCTACCCACCGAAGCAATAACTCTATTTTTAGATTGCTTTATATGTTATAATATTTTTGTTCATATTGACCAAAGTCCACCTCTCTGGAATGTTCACCCACTGTTCCATATCCTGCACAATATCCCACAGCTATGGACAATTTGCAATGTTACCTCACTTGGTTTAAATTTTTATTTTTATTTTCTGCAACTAATTTATTTTCATTTCAGTTGTCGGTAAGCATTAATGTGACAATTCAGAAGAATAAAAAATATTTTTAAAAAATTGCTCAAATTAGATAATATTTGCAAATCATTCAGCACAGTGTCAGACACATAGTAGGTGCTATATAAATTCTTATTCCCTCTTTCCTTCTCTCCCCCACAATTGCTCACCACTGAGTTGATCAAAATTCATGTTTCACTGGAGGCAAAATTTAAAATAAAATCTGAAATTATAACTCCATCTTATCTATGTGTTTTAGCAATATTGTGTATTGTACAGTCACCATATACTGTAGTCAATTCCTTTTGGTTTTTATTCATTCTTGTTAGTCTGTGTTTTTTATTCAAACCTGATACGTTTCTCTTCAGGTTAATGAATGTAGAAACTAGAAGTAGATTTTTTAAAAATATTATTTATTTTCATTTTTTACCTTTTTGTTTTATCCAGGGAGTTCTGTGAATATTGATGGTATTGGTTATTTTTAAGTCTTTGAACTTCCTTTTTTTTTTTTTTGGCCAATGCAATCATCTATGTAGAGTGTCCAAAAAAAAATTAGTGCACTAAGACTTTTGAGATATACTGTATATCATTTTAGCTATCTTAGGATAAAATTTTATCTTCTTCATTCCTCATATTTTTAATTTTCAAAAGCAAAATATTTTCTTTTGTTTATAGTTTATATATTTATATGAATGAAATATATATTTTGCATATTTCTCAAGTCAATTAAATTCAACAAATGTTATATTAAGTGCCTATTACCTTCAAGGGGAGAGATAGGATGCCATAGCGCACAAAGAAATAGTCTTAGAGTAAAGAAGGCCCCAGTTCAAGTTCCAACACTGACACATGCTGCCTGTTTGACTCTTGATGGGTTGTTTTCACTCTCAGAGTCCCAGGTAACTCTTTCAAACTGTAAGTTATAGAGCAGTTGTTGATTTGTATTGGGTGAAGGAGTTTGCTCACCAGGAGTTTCTTAGACCAATAAAATCACAGATGGAGACAAAAAATGTGGACAGCAATACGCTAGGCAGTGGGGCTATAAACACAAAAATGAAACGTAAGTGACCGTCAAAAAGCTTACATTCTCCTGAAATATTGTTGTCCAAATAAGTCCAGAGGAAAGGAATAATTTGAATTCATATTTTTACATATAAAAACCTTAATTTGTCATTAGCTTTTGAAAAAATTTATTTTTATGACATTTTTATAATCTTCTAGTACACTGGTACCAAAAAAAGACCATATCAATATGGAGGATTTTTTTGGGACTTCATTGGGAGTCATGGCTGCTTTCTACCATTGTAGATTAATTATGTAACTTGTAGTTCTTCTCTTATGACAGTAATTTATGAGATTTAAACATGATATTTTGAATAATAGAATATGAGTTCAGCATGGGATCCTTGGCTCTCCCTTCTCAGCTGTGGCACATGATGATTATTTCTCCCCTAGTTATTCTACTTACATTAGAACGTCTAAGAAGATTTAGGGCTAAAAAACAGTATGGTTAATAGCCTGCATAATGGGTCCTGTGTGTGGAAATGGTAATTTCATCACAGGAGCTCATTGCAATGATTACTCCCTCTCCCTCCCATGCCAATCCAAACCATGCTATGCAAGCCTTTTAAATCTTTATCTAAAGTGTCAAATCTGAAATGACACCCAATTTTTTGATCATCTTAATAAATGTTTGAGAGGCAGCATGACATAATGGCTGGAGGGCCAACTTGGGGGGGGGCAAGAAGACTTGAATATAAGTCCTGTCTCTGACCCACTCTGGCTGGGTGGTCATAGATTTTGTGCCCTAGGCAAATCTGTGTCTAGAAGTTATAGCCAGGCTGCTGATATACATCGGTGAAAGAACAAATAGGAAATATTTTTGAAATCAGAATTTAGCCCTTTTCTTAGTTTGTTCCTTTCATACTTCCCTAGTTTCTTGCAGGTGTTTAAGAAAAAAACCCAGAGATTCTGGCATTTTTTTTTCTCTTCACCAACAGATACCTTATTCCTGTGAGAGGAAATGCAGAAAAACAAAGACATGATAATGGGTTGTATGGTGGTACAGATAGGAGACCAGGAAGGTATAAGTCTTTCCAAGTCAGAAAATTAGTGCAAGACTGAGAGCAGAGTTGTCTCAAATAGCAGATATGTGTCATGCATTGGATAAAGGTAGGAACCAAATGTCTGAATACCCTGGAGCTCTAGAAGAGAGGATCAGAGGCTTTCCAGGGCATAGCTATGACAATTGGCTTTCTCATTAGGAAGCACCTCATTCCATCCCTCCTCAATTCTCCTCTCCCCCACCCTGCCATTTGTAAAAAAACAAAAAACAAAAAACAAAAAACTTTAAGGTTTAAAAAAGAGTAAGATAACAACAAATTCTAATCTTGGATTCCTAAGACTGAACAGATTCTTTTAATATAAACTTACTGGGAGCTGAAAGCTGATATATTTCTGTTGAAGATAATGTCTTATGTAGCACCTGGTATAACCTCACTTGCATGTGAATCATCCTAGACAATCTACCCTAGATTCAAAGTATAATGTGGGTCTGCTTCTACTTGAAATCATAGCTTACAAACCCTTGTAAATTGCTCACTTGTAGTAGTCAGCCAAATACAAATAGCTGAAAGCAAAGTTATTTAATGATACAACATTATAACATTGAAAAAAAGTAGTAATTGAATGTGACACCCCCTCTACCCCAAACCCTAGGCATTCTCCTACAAATAAATATCACAATAGACAGGGAGTAAACAAGAATTTATCAAATGCCTACTATGTGTCAGGCACTGTGCTAAGCTCTGAGGATACTAAGAAAAGAAAAAAAATGGTTCTTCCCCTCAAAGAGCTCACATTTTAATGGGGTTATGGGGGAGATATCATTCAAATCATTCAAAATATATAGTATGTATTAATCTCAAAGGGATGGTACTCAAAGGGATGAGGAATGAGGGTGGGAAAGGTCTTCTGAAGATGTGATTTTGGGACAGCTAGGTGGCACAGTGGATAGACCGTGAGCCCTGGTGTCAGGAGGACCTGAGTTCAAATCTGGTCTCAGACACATAATACTCACTAGCTGTGTGACTCTGGGCAAGTCACTTAACTCCAATTGCCTCGTCAAAAAGAAGAAGAAGATGTGGTTTAAGTTGAATCTTGAAGGAAGCCAAGAGGCTGGGGAGCATTTCAGTTATGGGAGACAGTAAAAAGGAATTGTGGAAGGGTAACTCAAACTTCTGATGTTGTGTGGTTAATGACATTCTAGATAAATGTCATGTCTGACAGAGACAGACACAGAGAGGAAAGGAGGAAGGCACTGCCTGCTTCTCTGCCCTGTAGGAAGAATAATGGAGAAGGGGCAGCTGCCAGTGACTACTCTGCATCCTAATAGAAGGTAGGAAGAAAACTCTGTTCACTAGAAAGTGAGAACTGAAGGGATCAGCAGAATATCTGTGTATTTATGTCCTTCCTTCTTCTTAGTCTCTATGTACCTTGCTCCACAGAACCTCTTTAAGGTTTTAAGAGGGAAAATGCAGTTTAAGAATTCTAGATTCTCTGCCAAATCTGAGGTCAGGTTGGAGGGAAGGGGCATAGGGGCTGCTATCCCTCTCTAAGGGATTAGAAAGTTTTGAATCCAGAAGATACAGTTGTATTAACAACAGAAAGTTGCCTCTTCAATCCAGCTCCATGATGCTATACCATCTCCTTTTTCTGAGACCTATTGTTCTGACTGGAGCTGAGTGGAGAAGTGAATTATTATGCCCCCATTCCAAATAGCTAACTGATAATGAAGTATTTTAAATTTTATTTTTCATTACAAATTTTCTCCTGCCCACCCCTTCTTCCACCCATTGAGAAGACAAGAAATATGATACCCATTATATACACAAAGTCATGCAAAACACTTTTCCACATTAGCCATGTTGTGAAAGAAAAAAGCAAGAAAAATAAAGAGAAAATGTTTCAATCTGTATTCAGAGTTCTTCAGTTCTCTCCCTGGAGGTGGATAGTATTTTTCATTATGAGTCTTTGGAATTGTCATGAATCATTGTATTGATAAGAAGAACTAACTCTTTCACAGTTTATTTTTATTTGTGCAATATTGCTGTTACTATGTACAATGTTCTCAGTTCTGCTCACTACACTTTACATCACCTCGCGTAAGTCTTCTCAGGTTTTTCTGAAACCATTCCCTTCATAATTTCTTACAGTACAATAGTATGCCATCATAATCTTACACTACAACTTGTTTAGTCATTCCTCAATTGATGTATATTACCTCAATTGTCAGTTCTTTGTTGTTTTGGTGTTGTTCAGTCGTGTTTAAGTCATGTCTAATTCTTCTTGATCCCTTTTGGGGTTTTCTTGGCAAAGATACTGGAGTGGTTTTCTATTTTCTTCTCCAGCTAGTTTTTACAGATGAGAAAACTGATACAAACAGAATTAAGTGACTTGCCCAGGGTCACACAGCTAGTAAGTGTCTGAGGCCAGATTTAAACTTAAGATGAAAGTCACTAACTTTAGGCTCAGTGAACATAAAAACAGCTGCTATAAATACTTTTGAACAAATCAGCTCTCCTCCTTTTTCTTTTATTCTTTTTGGGGTATAGGCCTAGTAGAGGCATTGCTGGTATATTGCTGTGCTAAGGAATAAGCATAGGTTTATAGCCCTTTGGGTGTAGCTCCAAAGTTTTCTCCAGAAAGTCTGGACCAGTTCATAGCTCCAGCAACAGTGCATTAATGTCCCTGTTTTCCTTTCCAGCATTTGTCATTCTCTTTTTATGGCATCTTAGCCAATCTGTTTAGATGTAGGGTGGTACCTCAGAGCTGTATCAATTTGAATTTTTCTAATTATTAGTAATTTAGAGCATTTTATATGATTATTTAAAGTTTTGATTTCTTCTGAAAATGTTCTGTTTTGATCATTTGATCATTTATCAAATTTTTATAAATTTGGTTCAGTTCCCTATATATTTGAGAAAAGAGACCTTTATCAGAGAAATTTGCTGTAAATTCCCCCTTCTCCCATTTTGTACTTTCTTTTTAATTTTAGCAACATTCATTTTATTTATGTAAAACCTTTTTAATTTAATTTAATCAAAATTACCCATTTTACTGACTGTAATCCTCTTTGTCTTTTGTTGGTCATCAACTTTTCCCTTATCCATAGATCGGACAGGTAATTTTTTTTAGTGCTCCCATCAGTTGCTTATGATATTACCCTTTATGTTTAAATCATATACCCATTTTGAGCTTATCTTGATATATGGCCTAAGAGGTTGGTGTATGCCTAGTTTCTGCCAGACTGCTTTTCAATTTCCCCCATAGTTTTTGTAGTAAGTTCTTGCCCCAATAGCTGAGATCTTTACATTTATCAAACACTATGTTACTGTGATCATTTGCTTCTGTATATTATGTACCTAATGTATTCCAATGATACTGGGTTTATCCTCATTACAGATAATGCTTGCTCTTCATTTTAGATTAATACTAATTACTGTTTTACAAAAGGCCCCATTTATTCCTATGCTTGCTAGTATTTTCAATGAGAATGGGGATTTTACTTTGTCAAAAACTTTTTCTGTATATAATTGATGTCATCATATGATTTTTGTTGTTTTTGTTATTGATATGGTTTATGTTTATAGTTTTTCTAGTTTGAACCAGCCCTGCATTCCTGGTATAGATTCAACCTGGTCATAATACATGATCTTTGTGATAAATTGTTGTAATCTCCTTGCTAGTATTTTATTTTAAATTTTTGTGTCAATATTTATTAGGGAAATTGGTCTACAGTTTTCTTTCTCTGTTTTTGATCTCCCTGAAGGTATCAGAACCATATTTGTATCTTGGAGGAACTTGGTAGGACCTATATTTTTAATAGTTTATGTTGTATTTGAATTATTTGTTGGTTAAATGTTTCATAGAATTCACTTGTAAATCTATTTGGTCCGGAGGCTGTTTCTTAGGGAGCTCATTTATGACTTGTTCAATTTCTCTTTCTAAGATAGAGTTGTATAATGAAGTTTCGATAAAAAGTTGTAATATTGTCAAGGATACTCAAGCAAACAGATTTCTAATACCTGATTGCAAATCTAGAACTTTCCACTAACCACTAGTCACATTGATCTCCACTTGGGGATATGGGTTAAATACCACTTTAATGAACCAAATGCTTTTGGTTGTTTCTGTTGAAGGCGCTTTGAGGATATTGTGGACAAAATTGCCAGAAAGAATAAGAACACTGGGTCAGTCATCCCTGCAATCCTCCCATGTTTAATTTAGAGTGTTGTGATCTGGTGAATCACCCTGGCTAAAGACAGGTAGGTCAAGATCAGAAAAGGCAGACTCATTCTCGGTCATTACTTAACTCAGAGAAAGAGGGAATGGAAAGGCCAGTGAGATGGAAATGGAGGCAGGATGGGCAAGGGTTCGGGGGTATGTCTAGCCTCTTGCTTTGGGACTGGGGCAAAATTGATTCCATTGTTGCTAATTAGGAATCAAATTAAAAGCAGACAGATTGTCCTTGTGTTCTTTTTTCCTCCTCTTTCCAAGCAATGAAAAGACTAAAGATGGATATAATTTAAAGCTAATGAAAAGAAAGTTCTGCAGCTGTGTCATATTTCAGGCCATCCTATCATTTTCCTTCACCCTTGCCTTTCCCTGCTCTGTCTGTGGTGTTGCCAGGGATCCTACACAGAGTGGAGGAGTTGGGCCTCAAAGCTGTGGAAAGCTTCCCCACTATTGCCTTAGTATTAGTCACTTTCTTTGCAACTGAGAAATGGAAGGTGGGGGATTTTTCAAGTCAAGGAGATGATGAATACTCCTATCTGCTCTAACACTGTGGCTTAATAAAGGTATTTACTTCTCTTTTACCTATTGGCTCAAAGTCCAATGTTTTTGAGCTTCCAAACATGCATTTGACTGTTCCCTTAACTGCAGGGGTAGGGAAAAGGGCAGCTTGCTTTCTGTTTTAGGGTCTTGTGCCATTAACATGGTACTTTTGTTTGAATAGAGGGGGAGAGAGACAGAGACAGAGAGAGACACACAGAGAGAGAGAGACAGCACAAAGAGACAGCTATTCAGACATAGAAACTAAGGCAGAAGCAGAAAGATTTTTCTTTGCAGTATGTATCTGCACACATTGTCATTGGGAAAGCCTAGATATTAATTTTTCTTCCTAAAACAGAGTAGCTCTGTTGAAGTTTATACATGTCAGGCCAATTAGAAGCAATTGAAAAATGCCCTTGGAGTATACCAATAGTTTTCCTTCAGTAATTATATGATACCGCCTGACAAATTCAGTGAAACCCCAGTAAATGAAATTACCCAGTGTCAGAAGGATTAGGGTTCTGATAAAGAATAGAAATATCTCATTACTTGCAAACTGAACCTTTTCCCTCAGGATGGAACCAATGGATGTCCTCAAGTCAGAGGTCATGAGGTGTGGTAAATAGAGCACTCATTTTCGAGTCAGAGGACCTGAATTTGTAGTCCTAACTCCAACACCAATTACCTGTGTGACCCTGGAAAGGTAACTCCACCACTCTGTGCCTCTATTTACTCAGCTATAAAAATGGTAATACCACTTACATTGTGTATTTCTCAAGACTGTTGTGAGGGAAGTGTTATAAAAACCTTAAAGTAGTATATAAATGTGAGTTATTTATATTTCTAGTTCCAACCACTGCCCTGGAGGTCCTTAATAATGCAAGTCTGTGCCTCCATAGAGGGGGTGGCCAAGCTTGGAAAGGACATAGGAAGTTGGACAGAAAAACAACTACAATAATTCTACATGCGTATTGACAATAAGACAATTGGGGGAAAGACCCTGAAATGTTGATCTTTGCCGGATTAGTTTTTGTGTGAAAATAGAATGCATTTTTGGTTTCTGAGGCACTCCTATCAAACATGGGGCCCCTAGAATGGCTATTCCATGTTGAAGGTACTCTGTGGATCTACTTCCACTCAAAATCCTAGCTGAGTGGGACCATGGATAGAGCCCTGGGCCTGGAGTCAGGAAGACTCATCTTCCTGAGTTCAAATTTGGTCTCAGACACTTACTAGCTGTGTAATGCTGGCAAGTCACTTAACCTTATTTGCCTCAGTTTCCTCATCTGTAAAATAAGTTGGAGAAGGAAATGTCAAACCACTCCAATATCTTTGCCAAGAAAACCCCAAATGGGGTCATAGAGAGTCAGACATAACTGGAATGAAGGAACAACAAAAATGAGTCCTCATTGTTATGTTTCTGTCTTTCTCTAACCAATCAGAGTACACAATTAATTCAAAACAAAGACTTTTAAAGAAATAATATAAAAAGTCACAAGAAAATTTAAATTTGGAGGTACACTCTCCCAAAAATGTGCACACCATTAGTGAATAAAGCAGGCACGCTTAGAGAACATGTGTGAGGGATAGCACAAGAAATATGTATGACAAGCACACAGGTAGAAAAACAAAGCATTTCTCTGATTCTGCTGAAGACATCTATATCTTCTGGTGATATTGAGCTGCTTTCACTGGGCTTCCCTCCCTCCTGCATGCCCCCCATCCAGATGTGGCATTTCCACCAGGAGCATGGCTCTTCTGGTCTTCTGGTAATTGCTGGTGATTGATGAGCACTGTTCACTGGTCTCCAGCAGTCTTGTGGTGCCTGTTGGGTGTGTATTCTCTGCTGGGCATTAACATTTGTATAACACCTTTTCTTTTATTTTTTCTTTTCTTTTTTTTTTTGTGAGGCAATTGGGATTAAGTGACTTGCCCAGGGTCACACAGCTAACAAGTGTCAAGTGTCTGAGGCCAGATTTGAACTCAAGTCCTCCTGACTGCAAGGCCAGAGCTCTATCCACTGTGCTACCTAGTTGCCTCAACACCTTTTCTTTTCAACCCATTGTCACATCCCTCTCTTCCAGACAATTATCTCACCTAGGATTTGACATTCCCAAGAGCCTCCCAGGTTTAGAATGCAAATGAATTTAAGCTAGAACAAAAGGTAAGCTAAGGAGATAAGGTCACCCCACATCCCTAACTTTATTGTATTTATCTGTCGGAAGAAAAATCCATTGCATTGGTGCTATATTTTGTCCCATGATAAACCTCTACTACATCCTTACAAGTGTGAATTGGAAAGTGAAGTTTTTATTGTAAATTATATTCAACATTTTTAAAGCCTAGAAGATGTTAAATGAGACTTACCAAAGACTTTTCTGAGAGACACAGCTGCATTAGAAAGCTTTTTTTTCTTCTAGAAATAACTCTAATTTGAATACTCGCTGCTAGGAGGTAATGTTTGGTGGATAACACAGGGACCTAAATATAGGACGTGGGATTCCTCATTCTCAGTTCAAACCAACATTGTTCTATCCCGATCGAGCAACTAGAACAAATACAAAGACAAGTTTCCTCTCCCCTTTTCTCTAGGGTCTCAAAGATTTGGGGCAAGGGAAGGGAAACATTATTATCTACTGCTCTTCAAAGTGGCACTCATTTTAACATGACTGGTAATAGCATCACTGTGTAACCACAACCCAGCAACAGAGTAAAAAGATCAACACTTCAGTGATTCCTGTTTCACAACGAAAAGAGTCATTGAACCTTAGAGATGAAGGACAGCGGTCATAAATGCAAGTCCAATCTTTGACATGAACACGTGAATTCCTTCTATAAATCCCCCTGACACATGTCTATCTAACTGCTGTTTAATGACCTCTTCTGACAGGGAATTCCCTACTTCCTGAGGCAGGAACGTGAGCAGCTACTCTCTATATATTACTGGGCACAATTAACCTACCTCATTTCTATATGTATGTGAAGGATGCCTGTGCTTCCCAGAGGAGAAGAAAATTCTATGAATATTTTTGAGCAAAAATTCTGAATTATAAAAAATATCAAGCATGAGAATTAATTTCCTGATGGTCTCTAGAGATTTTACAAAACTGAGAAAAACAAGTCTCTGTCACTTATTCTGGGTTGTCTATTATAGAGGTTTTCACGTTTGTTGAAGTCTCAGAACATTTGTTAAAAATATTTATACAGTTTTCTCAAATAGCCAAATTCTAATGGCATTTACATGTATATGTGTGTGTGTATGTATGTATGTATATATGTGTGTATGTATATTATATAAGCAGCTAGATGGCATAGTGGATAGAATGGTGGAGTTAGATTCAGGAAAACTTGAGTTCACATCCTACCTAAGACATTTCCTAGGTGTATGACTTTGGGAAAGTCATTTCACCTCTCTCAGCCTCAGTTTCTTCATCTTTAAAATGAATTCCAATTGTACTTATCTCAATGAGTTGCTTTGGGGATCAAATGGGATGAGGTAAAATGCTCCACAAATTTGAAAGCTCTATATAAATGCTAGCTAGTAAAATATGTATATATATATATATGTAATATCATATATATACATACATATTTGTGTCAGGCAAATAGAAACACAGAAAAAATTTCTACTGGTTTACAATCAATGTTATATTAAGGAGAAAAGAAGAAGGAAGAGAGGGAGGAGAAGGAAGAAGCTATGTGACTTTAGGCAAATTACTTTTTATTTCTAGCCTTCATTTTTCTCATCTGAAAAATGAGGGGTTAAAATAGATGACTTCTATGGGTGGAAGGGGGCAAACAGCTCATAATAATGTACCTCAACATTCTCTTCCATGGAGACCATTCATCTCTGATATGACACAACAAGCATTAGGTAATAAAAATAATAATAATGATCATAACTAACATTTAAATAGTGCTTACTATATACCAGGCACTGTGCTAAGCTCGCTATAACTATTATTTCATTTGACCCTTACAATAACCTTGGGAGGTAAGGACCATTATTATTTTTATTTTACAAATGAGGAAACTGAGGCAAATAGAGGTTAAGTGAATTGCCCAGGGTCATATAACTAGTAAGTATATGAGGTCAAATTTGAACTCAAGTCTTCCCAACTCTATGCCCAGTGCTCTATTCCCTTGTTCATCTAAAGAATCAAGGGTTATACGAGTTGTAATAAAATTTTTCTTACCTTTTTAGGCAAAGGTGACTTTTTAGGTGGGTTCTTAATAAATGCTTATTTGTTCATTTATTGTTACTTATTTTGATCAGAGAAGAATGAATCAACAATCTATCTTAGTCTTCACCTACTGATGCCATCACATTCTATAAAGCAATGTTACCATGCTACTCAAACCTATTACCACCTCTATGTTCCTTTCTTCTTAGCAGATAACCTTACTTTAAGTCAAGAAGCACTTATTAAGTACTTATTTATTAAACATTTATTAACTCCCTCTCTCTCTCACTCTCTCCTTTCCTTCCCTCCTTTTCCCCCTCCTTCCCTCTCTCTTCCCCTTCCTCCCTTCCTGCCTTCCTCCTCTTCCTCCTCTCCTTCTCCCTCCTTTCCCCCTCTCTTTCCCCTTTCTCCCTCTCCTTTCTTCTCTCTCCCTTCCATCCTTCTCTCCCTCCTTTCCCTCCTACTCTGTCTCCTTTCCTTCCCTTTCTCCTCTGTCTCTCTGTCTCTCTCCTTCTCCCTCCTCCATTTCCCCCTCCCTCTCCCTCCCCCTCTCTTACTTCTCTCCTCCTCTCCCTCCTTTCCCTCACCCTATCTCCCTCACTTCCCTCCCTTCCCCCCCTCTCTCTTTCCTTCCCTCAACAGAAAGAAGGGCTAACTTGGGTCTGGCTGTGTGTTTAATTTCTATTTATAATTCTTAGGCATGCTGATATCAGTACAAATCTAGTTTATCTTAGCTCCTCATTGTAGGTATATCAAGATATGTCAGTTTATAGAAATTCTGCATTTAGGTCTGGGAACCAGATATGTCCAGATTCTTGTCCTGACTCTCCTACTCTCCTGCAGAGCTTAATGGGTAGGCAGTTTGGGAGGGCATGAATAGCTCTGTGAGATTTTACAGCTAAAAGGAATCTTAGAGATCACCTAGAGGTGGGGCACCTAAGGCCTCCAGGCCACATGTGGCCCTCTAGGTCCTCAAGTGTGGCCCTTTGACTGAATCATAACTTCACAGAACAAATCCCCTTAATAAAAGGATTTGTTCTGTAAAACTTGGACTTGGTCAAAAGGCTGCACCCAAGGACCTAGAGGGCCACTACATATGGCCTCGAGGCAGTAGGCTCCCCACCCCCCTGATTCCTAGACCAAATCTCACATTTTATAAAAGGAAATAAAGGCCATGAGATGCAAAGTAAGTACACAAGTTCATACATACAGGAAATGGAAGGTGTAAACTCCCTGAGAATAGGGACCATTTCATTCTTTGTCTTTGTATCCCCAGCTCCTGGCACATAGTAGGCAGTTATGAGGCATAGTGAGTAAAACACTGGTCCCAAGTCAGGAAGATCTGAGTTTAGATATAGCCCCAGACACTTATTAGCTGTGTGACCCTGGTCAAGTCACTTAACCTCTGTTTAAGCTTCCTCATGTATGGAATGGAAACAATAATAATAACCACCTACTTTTCAGAGTTGTGAGGATCAAATAATATACAATTTGTGAAGCAATTAGCACAGTGCTTGACACATAGTAAGTATTTATTTAATAAATACTTGTTCCCTTCCTCTTCCCTTAACTGGTTGTTTTTTTGACTTCTGATTTCCATTTCATTGCTCTTTCCACTATCTCACACTTTCCTTGGAAAAAGTCAGAAGATTTTGTCTCTCTGACTCTGGCATTGACTGATCTAGTCCTTTTTATTGATGTATGTGTGTATGTATGTGTGTTTTCTTTAACATTACATACAATTACAGATTACTACCACTTTATGAGAGGTCTGATGTAACAAAGTAAAACAGCTCACATCCCTAGTATCCTCCAATTCTCTATGTCTAAAAAGAATAAACAGAAATCTATTTTTCTCTCTCCCTCTCTAGTAATGAGAAAAAAAGAAAAAAAAAATTCCCTGTAACAAACATGCAGAGTCAAGCCAAATAAATTCCCCCAATAGCTATACACAAAAATCTATATGGCTCATTCTATACTCTAATCCCTTTCACTTTTCTGTAGTAGATAGCATGTTTCATCTTTGGTCTTCAGGAACTGAGTGGTTATTGTATTGATCATAGATCTTAGCCTTCAAAGTTGTTTGTTCTTACTTTATTGTTACAAAGTTGACATTTTAATACTCCAATGGATCCATAATCTGATCATGCAGAGGCTCCTTTCCATGGCAGAGACTGCAACCTGGTCATGCCTTCTTGTTCTCTGTGACCATTGTAATGCAGGCTGTACTGAGGATGTGCAGATATTCTCTCCTTGCTTCTGGAAGAAAAATTACACCATTCAGTTCAAATAACAACGATGAGTAAAACAAAAACAAAAACAAAAACAAAACAAAACAAAACCATACCCAGCTACCCCCAGTGCCTTCCCCAAGAGTTATTCCTATGATCACAATCCATCCACAGATTTCAATTCCCATCTTACATTTCTCTATGTCCCAGAGACTTTTGGGACTATACTTATTTGTTAGGGCAGCTAGATGATGCAGTAGATAGATCACTGGACCTGCAAGGAAGACCTGAGTTCAAACCTGACCTCAGACACTTGTGATCAGGACCAATCACTTAATCCTATTTGCCTCAGTTTCCTTCTTTATAAAATGAGCTGGAGAAGTAAATGGCAAATCACTAGAGTATCTTTGCCAGGAAAACTCCAAATAGAGTCAGGAAGAGTTAGACAAGACTGAAATGACTAAACAGCAACATTTGGCTTTACCTGTGATCTTTCCAGCATACCATAGTCCATGGCAAGACATTTAGTACAAATGAGGGATGCTTGCTATGAATATTTAAAGTAGGAAGGACTTTGATAGTCCATGTAGTCAAAAAGTGTACCTGAACCAGAATTCTCTCTACATAGCACCTAACAAGTGGTCATCTGGCATTTGCTTCAAAACCACGAGGGAGGTGAACCCACCACCTCCAAAGGTGACCCATTGCAACTTGCTAGTTGAACTTTCTGGAAGAAAGCTGAATAAATCTGATCCTTTCTCCACATGACAATTCTTCAAATATTTGAAGATGGTTATCATAGCCTGTCTAAGATTTCTCTTCTTCAATCTCAGCATCATCAGTTCCTTCAACCAATATTCATGTGACATTATCTCAGGGTCATTTACTAGACTGCTTGCCCTTCTCTGGACTTTTTCTAGCTTATCAATGTTCTTCCTCAAATGTGATGCCCTGAACTAAAAAGACAAGAAAAAAAGGTTTTGTCTAAGTGTGGTTGGTCTAGGACAGAGACAACAGAACAATTATCCCCTTAAACCTGGATACTATGCCTCTCAACATGACATAAGATTGAATTATCTTTTTTTGGCTTCTGTACCACACTGTTCTTGTATGTTGAGCTTAAAATCAACTGAACCCCCGGATATTTTAAAGAGAACTTCTGTTTAGCTATGTCTCCCACATCTTACTCTTGTAAACTTGAATTCTTAAAAACCTGGGTAAGACTTTATATTTATCCTTATTAAATTTAATCTCATTAAATTTAGCCCAACTTTTTGCATCCTCATTTGATCATGCAGTGTTTTAACTATCCCTCCTGCAAATGTGATCACTATGCCAGTTATATTTTTATTCAAGTCAGTGATAAATGTGTCTACCATTACCTCTTGGCTGAACTATTAAAATAGCTTCTTAATTGAATTTAGCATCTTCCCTCTCCAACCAATCTTCCACAAAATGGTCAAATCGGTATTGCTAAAAGCAATATCCTGGCCACGTTACTCCCTTACTCAAGAAGCTTCAATGGCTTTCTGCCACTTCTATGCTGTAACAAAAAACTCCTCTTTTAGGCATTTAAAAACCTTCAAAATCTGGCTGCAACAGATCTTTCCAGGAGTTATTTCACATTTCACCTCTTCACACATTCTACATTCCAGATAGGTTTGTCTGCTAACTGTTCCCTATATATGAAATTACATCTCTAACCTCCTTGTCTTTGTAGAGGTGGTTACTCATTCTCTTTCCTCATTTTTGCCTCTTTAGGTAAGGTAAAATCGACCTCCTTTCAAGTCTTTGTTCAAATATCACTTCCTGTATTTCCTGATTTCTCAGTCTTTGGTGTTTTCCTCTTCAAAAAAAATTATTTTGCAACTCTTTGTATATCTTTCATATCTACTTATCGGTAAACATATTGCTTATTTACTTCTCATTGGAATAAAAGCTCCTTGAGGGCCAGAACTGTTTCCTTTTTGTTCTTTCATCCCTCACGTAGGGCACCTCACATGTAGTATGGCATATATTATAAGAACCTAATAAATTATTGTTGAATTGAACCAAATGAATGCAAAGCAGGTCAAGGATGTGTTCAGATTCCTGCACCACACCATAAAATATCTCCTTCCAAGGTGACAGTCAACCAATAACAATTATTCTTTGGTTCGAATCATTCAACCAAAAATGAACTATTTAAGTATATTATCATCTAGGTTCACCATACCGCCCACAAGAATAACAAGAGAGATTTTATAGAATGCATCTTATATTCCACTGATCCACATTCCTGGTTACTTTGCCAAAAAAGGAAATGAGGTTGACCTGACATAATCTGATCTTGACAAAGCCATGCTGGCTCTGTGATTACTGTATACATTTTTAGATGTTTCCTAAACATTAGTATAATAATATTTTGATGGATCTGTGATCTCACTGATGTGGCTAATTTCTCTAAAAGAAGAGCTAGACACCAATTCATACCTTTCCATCTTATGTGACTCTTCTTCTTGTCCTTCTATAAATAATAATAATTGCTAACGTTTATATGGTACTACTATGTGCTAGGCACTGTAGTAAGTACTTTATCATTATCATTTCATTTATTCTTACAACAGCTCTGGGATATAATTGCTATTATTTTCATTTTACAGATGAAGAAACTGAGGGTAAGTAAAGAAATAGAGGGTAAGTGACTTTCCCAGGGTCTCACAGCTAGTAAGTGTGTGAAGCAGGATCTGAAGTCAGGTCTTCCTGACTCCAAGCTCAACCCTGTATCTCCTGTGCCACCTAGCTGCCTTCATCAAGAGGTCCACATAACATACTGGGGGCCTTTCTTGAAATCTTTTGACATGGTGCAGGTAGCTAAATAATGGCTTACCTTCTTTTTTATTCATGCATCTCTTTGTTGATATCATTCATGTGTCTCCTGGTGTACAGTTCTTGGTAACAGGAGACTATTTATGCCAAACAGGCGTTTCTCCACTACCATTTGTGTTATCCACAACTTTCATTCTCCAGAGATTGTTTTTTTCCATGATTAATCGCCATATAGCCTCACCAGAAGAATACTGGTGTTTTTAAAAAATGGGCCTTTGTTCTAGGGAGAATCTTGGATTCATTAAAAATAATTGCAGTAATTCTCTTTATCATCCATGGCACTTTCCTTCTCAATTCAATTCTGAGCCTAGTTCATGTTCCAGCTGTAGCATCTGTCCAAGATATATGTACAGATGGTCTAACTATATAGACTGTGTCCCATGGTGTACACACAGGCATTACTTATCCACTTAGTTTTCCTTGTTTGGTAAATAAGACTGAAATTTTCCAGGTGATTAAGGATCTCAATTATGAGGTTTTGTAATGTTCTGAAGCTTAATGCAACTAGCACAATATTATCCTCATTTGCAACTCAGTTGGGCAACTTCACCATTGATTGGGAACCTCCATTTTATTTGAGTTCTTTCTAGATTCCTGGCAATATCATTCATGCATATGTGTATCACCATAAAATGATGGAAATCATCCATTTAGACAAGTTTTAGGAAGTTTTTTTTTATCATGTCTCAAGATACATATACCAGGAAGACAAAAGACCTCTCTTATTATTTGCAAACGTATGATCAGAAAAAGAGACAAGCTATAGTTATATAATAAAAATAAATCAACAACCTTGAGATATTGTTTTATATCTATCAGGTTGGTTAAAATGATTGAAGGGGAAAGCAACAAACGCTAGAGGGCATGTGGAAAAAATTGGGACACTAATTCATTGTTGGTGGAATTGTGAACTGATCCAACCATTCTGGAGAGCAATCTGGAATCATGCCCAAAGAGATATTTAACTGCCTATACACTTTGACCTAGCAATACCACCAGTAGGTCTATTTCTAAAGATGATTAGGGGAAAAGGAAAAGAACCTATATGTTCTAAAATGTTTACAGCAGCTCTCTTTGTGGTAGCAAAGAACTGGAAATTGCAGGAATGCCTGTCAATTGAAGAACGGCCAAACAAGTTGTGGTACATAGTTGTGATGGAATACTACTGTGCCATAAGAAATTATGAGCTAAATGATCTTAGAAAAACATGGAGAGATTTGCATGAAATAATAAAGAGTGAAATGAGCAGGACCTAGAGAATGTTGTATACAGTAACAGCAATGTTGTTTTAAGAATGACTTTGAGTGAATAAGTCATTTAGACTATTATAAATACCCAAATTAACTATGAAGGACATAAAGAAAGATACTATCTGCATCCAGAGAAGGAACTGATAAATAGAAGTATATATAGAATAATTTTACACACACATATAGATACAGGTATACCTATACCTATTTGTGTCTAATGGTAGCCATCTCTAGAGTGGGGGGGGAGAGGGAAGATAAAAAGAGAATTGTACATGATCATTTTGTTATATATTTAAAAGGAATAGCAAGTTGTACATAACAAATTTTCAGTTTCATGTACAAATCATCTTTTTATTATACTATGTTATGAAAAAAATAAAGATTAACACATAAACAGTGCTATCTGGGTATCCACATATTGTACAGAGACGTAGAGGAAGGTTACTAGCACATTTAATAGATTGCAGAGGATCTATAGATGAGAACCACACTGAATATGAAGGTGTGAATATTTGGCTGTCCACTCAGTGGGGGTATACCCCCACTGATGACATCATGAATATAAAATATTGAAGTTAAGTACTATCTCCCAGAAAAGAGATGGAATGAGCTGGATTCTGAAAACATGAGACAGAAAAATGAAGTATGAAACTATGAGTCTGACTTGGTCAAGAAACGGGTGGCCAGAATGGGAGTCATTTCGGAATCAGTCGTTTGTGTGTAATCTGACATTTTGACTTGTTAGAGCAAAGGTCCAAATCAATACCAAATTAGAAAAGAAGGATAAAAAAAATAGATATGCAGTATGCTTATAACAATGATAACCCTCCCTATTAGAACAAGCTACTGTTGTTCCAGTAGCTTGGCTCCCTGCTGCCTCTAGGATAAATTATAAATTCTGTTTAGCTTTTAAAGCCTTTTTAACAACCTGGTCCTAACCTATCTTTTCAGTATCATCGGGCATTATTCCACCCCACTCTGAGAGCTAGGCAGACTGTCCTTCTCTCTGTCCACCAAACACAACACTCCATTTCCCATTTGAGGATCTGTTGATCCTCAGACCTGGTGTGCAGCACCTCTTCCTTCAATAGACAGCTCCGGCATCACCTTCTACATGAAGCCTTCTCCTCCCCACCCCCACATGTTAAGACTCTCCTGCTCAAACTACCCTTGGATTTAACATCTGAGTATTTAGTTATGTGTTTTCTCTTCATAATTATAGATGTTCTTGTTGCCTCATTCAGTAGAATGTAAGCGCCTTGAGGGTGGGGATTATTTGATTCTTTGTATTTGTATTCCTGTGGGCAGCTAGGTGGATAGAGCACCAGACTTGGAGTCAGGAAGACTCATCTTCCTGAGTTGAAATCTGGCCTCAGATACTTACTAGCTGTGAGACCCTGGACAAGTCACTTAGCTCTGCTTGCCTCAGTTCTTCATCTGTAAAATGAGGCAACCAGCAATGGGAGGAAGGGTAAGCATTTTTTTTTCATCTGGCACTGGAGAAAAAGACCAGTAGCTATTATACATGCTATCATCCTTTTAAAAAAATCTTTCATTTGGCAACAAAATGGAGTGAGACTGACACCTAACTTGCCCCCCCAACTCTCTCTTTCTCTCTCTCTCTCTCTCCCCCCTCCTCAGGCTACCCTCTAGGGAATTTTCATCTTTTCAAAGCTGTCCAGGGTTGTTCATTGTAACCTAATTTCATTTCTATATAAAAATTGGAGGAGGTAGAGGTTTGCTCTTAGGCCTACCATCCCACTTAGGATTAACACTGGTCTTGTCCATGTGAATATGCCATGATAATGAGCCACACAGTGAATGGAACTGACCACATTTTGAAATCCCTGCCCTTAGAGAGGTTATAATTTCTCCCTGGAATTACTAGGGAGTTTTATTTTTTAAGGAGCTGACATTCTAAGATTCATTTCACATGAGAAGGACTGAGCCATTTAAAGAAATAGGCTGTAGGTTCAGCCCTGCCTCTTGCTAGCTTGGTGAACCTTACCTATAATATTCTACCCTCTTTTAAAAAATGCTTATTATTTTGGGAACTTTTTAAAAGGGTCCCTTTTACAGGGGCTTAGAATTAAATAGACTAGAGAAAGTGTGTGGTATTATGGGGAAATGGTTGGTCATGGAGTTGTTCAAACCTGAGTTTGAAACCTGCATCTGGCATTTGGCAGTCAATGACTGTGATTGTGGACAACAATTTAATCCTCAAGTATCTTGTTAGTAAAATGAGGACATTAATACCTACCTCAGTGCTTTTGTGAGGGCAAATGAGATCATGTACGGAGAGTGCTTTGAAAACCTGAAGGCGCTTGTAGTGAAAAGTAGTGGGGTATAATAGATAGGAAACTGGCCTCAGAACCAGGCAGAGCTGGCTTCCAGCCTTGTCTCTGATACATATTGGCTGCGTGACCCTGGATAAGTCATTTAACTTCTCATGACCTAGGTGCCTCTCTGTAATTTGCAAAGATGTCGATCTGCCTTTGTGAAAAGAACTTCATCTGGGAGTTTGCTTTAGCAATAAAATCACAGATCTAGTTCCTATCATCTTTGAAATTATTAGTAGTACCCACTTGAACTAAATCTTCTAAATTTTCAGGAGGAAGCCACTGGCCTCAGATCTGTTAACTGAGATTGGTAAAGGTTAATTCCTCGTGTTGTTCTGAACTGCATGGATGAAGTGAAGAGGCAAGAAACAGCATTTGCCAGGTGCCTCCTTCTCTCTCTATAAATATACTCCCCAAAAGCCTCTGAATTTCACGTTGTCTGGAAATGTTTCTTTTGCAATTACCAGAGGGACATGAGATATTTTCTAAAAAATTTTTTTTGCCAGGGCACTCAAAGGCACTACCTGCGCCTTCTGTTTTGCAAACCAAATTTAGCCCCATCCCCAATTAAGTCATGTAGTTAGTGCCTTGATAAGAAAAAAGAAAGCTTTCACAGGAAGGAATGACAGTAGACCCTGAGGGACCCCTTGAATGACTCCATGGTCTACAGGGAGGAGAAAGCAGGCAGCAGCAGGCTGCTCCGTCTCTCCTTCTGGCTCTCTCCCCACGGCTGCTGCTTCAGTTGAACCAGATGGAAATGTCACTGAATACAGAATGTGTTTTATTCATACCAGGCAGCACAGCCTGCCTCAGAGTGTAAGGGCTCCTTGGCAACACTGAGCAAGGTTGCTTAAGTTTTTAATTGAATCCTAAGAGGTATACTATCTTTTAGAGGTGTTAGGCTTAAAGTAATGATTGTAATTCCCAATTGCACTCATCAAAGATTCATAGAAAACAAAGGTGGACAAGAATGACTTGTCCATTAATCTCTGCTCATCTGGCTTGTTGGAAATCAGGGTACCTTTTACTGTTTTTTAATTTCATGACCCACCAATAGGAGCGAAACAATAATCCTCTACCCAGGAGGATACGAGATACTGAGGTCATCATCCATGTATTTGTTTCCTCTGGTGACTTCCATTTTCAACAGCTGATAATCAAAATCTGATTTATTAAAAAAAATAATAACCTGTTCATAATTGGTTACTCTTGGTTTCTTATTTGAATTACAAATAACTGTTGTGCTGTTTGAGTAAAGGCCTATGAACTATGGATGAAGTATTCTTAGTATTTCCCACACCTTGAATTCAACTTATGATAAAAAGGTAGAAGTTGTTAATTCTCTTACATGGATTATTGATCAGTTTTGAAGATCAGTCCAGAGATCTCCATGCACTGTGGCTATAGAACCTAATAAATGACAGCTCTGTAATCAGTCATAAGACACTAACAAGTTATTTTGAGCTTCCCCAAAATGGAAGACAATGGACTATTTAGTAGGTTGTCAAGTTATGCAAGACAATGTCTCTTTCCAAACAAAGAGGGGGCAGGACTTTCAGCCAAAGGATTGAACACAGGCCACTGTGTGGTCTGGTAGTTAAAGTAGAAGGTTTGAGAGCCAGGAGTTTTCTGAGTTTAGGCTTCTCAGTCCAGACTCTGACTCAGTGGGGGGCCCCAAGCCAAGTCTCTTGGCTTTAGGCATGTTGGGTTATAAAATCTAAGAGAGAAAAAAAAAAAAAGACAAAAAACCACAAGTCCACAACAATGGGCTCTGGGGGGAAGAACAAGTTTTGTGAAGGGGAAAAAAAACCACCATAGATTACAATTTGGGAGTTTTACAACATGAAATGAACCATTTTCCCTTCTTATTGGTAGACACGTCTTCATCTGACCACCGCAAGAAGGTGAATTTAATGTCTGAAATTACTCACTAGAAAATGAATAGAGAGGCCCGGGGATCAGGAAGAAGTTAGTCAACCTCGGGGAGTTGTCACAAGGAAGTCTCAGGGGCCTGGCACTGGTGGAGATTTTAGGAGTGACTGAATTGTTCATTTTTATTACTAGTTCTGCCTAGTTTTACCCACCGTCCTTGGGAGTGTACAGTTTTATCTGAAACAGTGGGAGGGGAAAACCCCTTCCTTTTGCAGCATTTGGGAGTCCTCTACTCCAACCAGTTTCTGTGACCTCTAGAACCACTAAACCAGACAAATTCTGGAGTCATTGTCGAAGTCACAATGTTGTCATTCAGTCATGTCCGACTTTTGGTGACTGCATTTGGAGTTTTCTTGGCGGAGATACTGGAGTGGTTTGCCACTTCCTTTTCCAGCTCATTTCATAGATGAAGAAACTGAGACAAACAGGGTTCAGTGACTTGCCTAGCATCACACAACTGCTAAGTGTCTCGAGCTGGATTTGAACTCAGGTCTTCCTGACTCCAGGCCCATTGCTCTATCCACTGTGCCACCTGGCTGCCCATTGAAGCTGTAGCCAGACTTAGAAATAGGCAGAGTGGAAGGCCACCTCTATAAATATATATATATGTCATGTTGTGATTCAAAAGTGAGGTGCTCTGCCCTCAAAATGCCATCTCTTTTGCCTGCCGTAATATCATGATGGTTTTATTGCTTTGAATCTTGGAGGTTTTCTAGGGGAATAGCAGCCACCTCATGGAATGAGGAGCAGGCCTTGTCCACATGGCAGAGAAAGCATGTATTTATCTGGGTGAGCCCGAGACTGAATCTCAAGTACTTTTTTTTGCTTTATGTTTCCCCGAACAGAAGCAACCAAACAGCAGTCCTGAGATGGATGCTTCTAGCTTTTTCAACAGGCTTGTAAGACTCCTCATTTTCTAGTGCTCATTGGTTCCCAGAAGGAGAAGATTTTTGAAAGAAATTGTCGAAGGAGAAAATGGACACCTTTTGTAAAATTAGCCCAATCCATGGCCTGGCTTCCTGGAAGATATGGTCCTTGAGTCAACTGCTCAGAGACCTAAAAGCTGAGGTGATCATTTAACAGTACCACCAAGTCAGTCAGTCAGTCAGTCAACAAGCATTTATTAATGTCTTATTAAAACTAGGCAGAACTAATTAATGTCTTATTATATCTCAGAAAATAACGTAAGTGCTGGGGATACAAAGAAGGGTAAAAAACACCATCTACATTCTAATGAGGGAGACAATATGTAAATAACTGCAGAAAAAGATACATAGAGTATAAATGAAAGGTAATTCCGGAGAGAAGTGACTAGCAGCTGGGGGTACTGATAAAGTCCTCCTGTAAAAAAGGTATTATTTGAGCTGAGTCTTGAAGGATGCCAGAGAACCCAAGAGGTGAAGATGAGGAGAGAAAGTATTCCAGGAATGGAGGATAGCTAGTGAAGAAGTTACCAAGTCAAGAGATGGAATGTCATGTTTGAAGAACAGCAAGGACTTCATGTTTTAAGTATCAAGCTTCAAAGAGAGGATACTAGGAATTAAGAATTGTGAATGCGTGCTTAGGAGTTTTTTCTATTTTTAATATTTTTTTTTTGGTGTTGAAAAAAAGAGCAGTTCTTTACCGGATCTACTTTATACATTTCTTGTCTTTCTAGACAGGGTCCTCTTAATAGCTTTTGGGAAGACCCTAGACCTGAGCCAAATTTAGGCTTCAAGTATTTCCCCCTGTGGTTTCAGGAGGGAGACATAATGAACCAGAGAATGTGAGGGGAGTCTGACTCCTTTCTTTTAGAAGTCAGGTTCTCTGCAGGAATGAGCCCAGACTGCTTGAGAGGAACTGAGGCCCCTTAATGAGAGTGTTCTTCCACCTCCTGGGTCATGGGTCTTTACACTGGCTTTAAGGAATATTTAAGTAGCCGTGGGTGGGTTAAAACTCATTCTCTTCTCCAATCTCTAACTGTAGTCACATATGAGTTAGCTTTCTACTTCACAGAAAAGACTGAGGCCTTATAATGGTTGTTCAGTCATTTAGTCAAGTCAGACTCTTTGCAACCCCATTTGGAGTTTTCATGGCAAAGATACTGGAATGGTTTGCCATTCCTTTCTCCAGCTCATTTTATAGAGGAGGAAACTGAGGCAAACAAAGTTAAATGACTTTCCCGGGATCACTTGGCTAGTAAGTGTCTGAGGTCAAATTTGAATTCAGGTCTTCCTGACTCCAGGCCTGGCATTCTATCCACAGTACCATTTAGTTGCCCATAAATCCACATTTTAAGGATTTTTCCTTAATTTTTTTCTTCTACTCCTCGAAGCTCAACATCATCACCTACTTCTTTTTATGGCTCTGGGAAAGAGACACATCTGGACTCCTTGTTTAGGCTATTCTTGCTAACCATATCCTCATTATTTTAATATCTTGGTACAGCAATCATACCCTCTCATCCATCTCTTTTTTTTTCATATTGGCTCCTTCTTATGTCTATAAACATTATCAAGTCTTCCTAAGCCTAAAAAACAAAGAAAAAAACCTGTTCTTTTGACTCTTCTATTCCCATATACTTACTTTCTCCCATCTACCTTTTTCCCTTTACTGCAAAACTTAAAAAATCTATATGCAGCCAGAGCCTCCAACTTCGCGCCACACACTTTCCCCAGTCCTTTGCAATCTGCCTCCCATCTCCGCTATTCTTCATGTGTTTTTGTTTTCCTTGACCTTTCTGCAGCCTTTGACTGCACTGTTAATTGCCTTCTTTTCTTTGATATTTTCTTCTCTCTGGGTTTTTGGGATACCTCTCCTGATTCTCTGACCACTCCTTACTCTCTTTTGCTGGATCCTCATGTCAGATATGCCCACTAATGATGGGTATCCCACAGGGTTCTGTCCTGGGTCCACTTCTTATCTCCCTCTATACTACTTCACTTGGTAATCTCATCAGCTCCCATGGGTTTAATTACCATCTCTATGCTGAGGATTCTCAAGTATACCTATCCAGCCCTAACCTTTCTGCTATCGTCCAGTCTTGCATCCACAACTACCTTTCAGACATTTCAAATCAGATGTCCTGTATATATCTTAAACTCAATATATTCAAAACTGAACTCATTATCTTTCCCCTAAAATCCTCCATTCTTCTAAATGTTCTTATTGCTGCCTGGGGTACCATAACCTTTCCATCTCCTAGGCTTGCAACCTAGATGTCAATCCTTACTCTCTGTCAGCTTCCATACCCATCTTTTGTGAAGGTCTGTCAATTTCACCTTTGCAACCTCTCTTGAATATACTCTCTTCCAAAGAATTGGAAATTGAGGGGATGCCCATCAATTGGGGTATGGCTAAACAAGTTGTGGTATATGAATAATGGAATACTGTTGTGCTATAAGAAAGGATGAGCAAATGGATTTCAGAAAAACCTGCAAAGACTTACAAGACCTGATGCTGAGTGAAGTGAGCAGAACCAGGACAACATTATACACAGTAACAGCAGCATTGTGTGATGATCAACTATGATAGACATCAATTTGCAAAATGTGATAGTTCAATTTGCAATTTCTTTTTCTTGCCTTTCTTTTAAGTTGGCATTTCTAGTACAATATTGAATAATAATAGTGATAATGGACATCCTTGCTTCACCCCTGATCTTACTGGAAAGGCTTCTGGCTTTTGTTTATAATGCTCACTCTTTGTTTTAGATTGATATTACTTATCACTTTAAGGAAAGCTCTATTTATTCTTGTGCTTTTAGTATTTTTTTTTAAAAGGGACTGGCCATTGTATTTTGTCAAAAGTTTTTTCTGCATCTATTGATATAATCGTGTGATTTTTGATGTTTCTGTTATTTATTTGGTCAATTATGCTCACAGTTTTCTTAATATTGACCTAGCTTTGCATTCCTGGTATAAATACAGCCTGGTCATAGTGTTGAATCTTTGTGATATATTTCTGTAATCCTCTTGCTAGCATTTTACTTAAAAATTTTGCTTCAATATTCATTAGGGAAATTGGTTCATAGTTTTCTTTCTTTATTTTTGCTCTCCATGGTTTAGATACCAAGACTATATTTATGTCATAGAAGGAATTTGATAGGATTCTATCTTTACCTATTTTTCAGTTCATATAATATTAGAATTAATTGTTCTTTAAATATTTGGTAAAATTCACTTGTAAAGCCAACTGGTCCTGGACATTTTTCTTAGGGAGTTCATTGAGAACTTGTTCAATTTCTTTTTTCTAAGATAGAGTTATTTAAATATTCTATTTCCTGTTGTTAATATGGGCAATTATATTTTTATAAATATAAATTCCATTTCATTTAGATAATCAGTTTTATTGGCATATAGTTGGGCAAAATAGCTCCTAATTATTGCTTTTATTTTCTCTTCATTGGTTGTGAATTTACCTTTTTCATTTTTGATGCTGGCAAATTGGTTTACTTCTTTCCTTTAATCAATTTAGCCAATGGTTTATCTATTTTATTCCCACCCCCTAAAAAAAAACAGTTCCTGTTTTATTAGCTAATTCTTTTAACTTTCAATTTTGCTAATCTCTATTCTAATTTTCAAGATTTCTATTTTCATATTTAATTGAGGGTTTAAAATGTGTTATTTTCCTAGTTTTTTTTTCATTGCTTGCCCAATTTATTGATCTGTTCTTTCTCTCTTTTGCTGATGTAATGGTTTAGAGATATTAAGTTTCCCCTAAGTGCTGCATCCTATAAATTTTGGTATTTTTTCTCATTGTTAGTATTATCTTTAATGAAATTATTGATTGTTTCCATGATTTGTTCTTTGACTCACTCATTCTTTAGAATTAGATTATTTAGTTTCCAAATAATTTTTAATCCATGCTTCAAAGACCCTTTATTCAATGTAATTTGTATTGCATTATGGTCAGAAAAAGATGCACTTAATATTTCTGCTTATCTGCATATGTGAGATTTTTAGTGCCCTAGTATATGGTCAATTTTTGTTTATGTTTATTTTTGTTTTTTCTTCTGAGCATGATTGCCACCCACGCCTCTTTTTTTAAACTTAAATTGAAGCATAATAGATTCTGCTCCAGTCCTTTATTTTAACTCTATGTGTGTGTTTCTGTTTCAAGAAACAGAACGTATTATTGGATTCTGGTTTCTAATCCATCCTGCTAGCCTCTTCTGTTTTATAGGTGAAGTTAATGATATGAGTAGAATTTTAGAAGTTAGATATGATAGATCTCTGGAGATTATTGAATGGGGATAGAAAGGAGTACATCTATTTCTCAACTGTTCATGAGCGAATTCATTCCATTCATACTCAGTTATGATTACTGTGTATTTCCCTCCATCCAATTTTCTTATACTTATCTTTCTCTTTTTTACCCTGCCCCCTCCTCAATAGTCTGTTTTACTTCTAACCACTGCCTCCCTTAATCTACTCTTCCTCTTGCTCTCCACCCATACCCCTTTCTCTTAAACACTTTCCCTTCTATTTCCCTGTTGGATAAGGTGAATTTTTGTAACTGTGTGTGTGCTTATTATTATAAGCCTGAGACACAGAAAGTCAGAGACAGAGAGACAGGCGGAGACAGACAGGCAGACAGATGGGACAGACATACAAACAGAGGTAGACATAAAGAAACAGAGATATAGAGGCAGACACACAAGAAGAGACATAAGAAGACATAGACACAGACAGAGTCATTTATAAATAGAGAAAGAAAGCAGAGAAAGAGAGAGAAAGAGAACAAGAGGGTCAAAGATAGAGACACAGCGACAGAATGAGACAGAGAGGGGAGGAGGAAGAGAGAAAGGCTGTAGAAAGGGAAAGAGGTAGTAAAGAGAGAAGGAAAGAGATTGAGAATATTAGTGGAAAGATTCGCCTGGGCAAAAAGAAGAGAGACTGAAGCAAAGATGTAGGAAGTCTTCAGAACAGGAGAGAAGATTAGAAACAGGGGTCCATCATAAGTGAATGAACTCCTCTGCAGTGATAAAGGCCCAGCTGAATTTACATGAAATAATATTTGTAATCCAATTCAATAAACATTTACTGTGTGTCCACAATGTTCCAGATGTGCTGAGCCCCAGGAATTTAAAGGGTGATAAAAGGTTCTTGATTCTGAGCCAGAGGATCCAGGCTTGAATCCTGACTTTGCTATTTACTATCAGCATAATTATGGGTAAACTTCATCAGGTTCCTCATCTACAAAATTAAAATAATGTTGCCTATAATCCCTACATCATAGACTTGTTTTGAAGACTGAATGATATAAGGTATTTTTATACCTTTCAGTGTTATACTATTATAAACTATTAGTGTTATTCATTTGTTCATGTTTTTATTACCCTTGCTTGAAGGATGATTTCTAGAAATCTTACTGTTTGAAACATATTATGCTTTTCAAGTTTAGAAAAACCTCCCAGCCATCTGGTAAATATATTAAGCAGTCCTGAGGCTAGGGACCTATCAGATGCTGCCAGTAAGACTGAGGTCACAGTGTGTCCGGTATAGCTGCTCGTACTCATGCCTTGCTAGGCATTCAACCTTGTAATGGTGAAGAACAGGGTTTATGGAAGGGAGATATCTTTACCACATCGTGGAGGGATGACTTTAGCAGGCCCTCATGTCAGGTTTAAAGGATGTTCTCACATTAACTAAGATTCTTACTAATTTTGACTTTGTCCATCTGGCCCAATCTCTATCATTAAAGATCCTGAACAATGTGGCATGAGCAATATCCTAACCCTCACCCCCATGAAAATTAGACTAATATTTCCTTAAAAGATATTGAGACCATCTTTGAGACTTGGTTGGTTCAGAGGAATAAACGTTCAGGCTACTGACATCACTTCCTGGTTGCCTGAGTATGAAACAGCCATGAAGAGTTCCAGACATCTCATCAGACATGATGCTTGGCTGATGGAAAATGATGGGCAACTCAGGCCAGGGAGATTCACTCAACTGAATCAACTCCAGGTGTCTTTAATGCCTAACCTTGTTGAATATCCCTATCCTATTATGGCTAAGTGAATCTCCTTTAGTTAACTGTTATTATTTCTAAATGTTTCATTTAGTTCTGCTAGCGAATCTAAACTACCAGAGAAATGGCCTGAATAAGGCCTACCCAGAACAAGCAGAAATGGATTTTCCCAATGAGATGCCACAGTTGATTGCCTTTGATCAAGGTTTTCCTTTCCAAATCAATCAAGCAACAACCATTTATTAATGATTCACCATGTGGCAAGGGAACACAAAAAAAAACCCAGTGTCTATCCTCTAGAACCCCAGATTTCTATGTATTCACACATAGAGATGTACATATATATGTAACCAGTAGCTGTTGCTGTGAGGCAAGGTTTGGCTATGTGTAGACTTCCTCTCTCAGTACAGGAATGTGAGAGGGCAGATATTTCCCAACCCACCCCTTTCTCTTTTCATTAGACATTCATTAGACAAGCCTGATCATCCCAGAGTACAAAAAAACAAAACAACAGCAACAATAACAACAACAAACAACCCAATAAAGACTGAGTGATAAGATATCCATTGACACTTCCCTGCTGAACCAGCCAATTGGATGTAACCTTTCTCCCTCAATATCACTACCAGCTGCCTATAGACAACATGAGGCGTTTTCTCTACCAGTGGCAGATGCTAATAATCGTGACTAGCAGTAACAGACATAATGACTGGACAAGACAACAACTTTGAACTCTTGCTTCTGGTAGGAAACATTTCCTGGGTACACTAAAGACATTTACTCTGTTATCGCCTGCATATTTTCTATGCTTTAATTTTGGATTTCATGAGTATGGTCAGTCTATAGTAATATTGTTTTAGGCTCATTTGTTATGTGAAACCTGATGAAAGGACCATGAATGGAGCCCCAGTGACTGAAACTACACATATCTTTAGCAGATACTACCAACCAATGTTTATTTTTATTTGAACTAGTCTTCACTGGTACGCTGAGGTCTAACTACTGTTGACCTGTACATTTTTAAGGGACTTGAGACTCCTATTATCTACCATAGTGTGAAACTCCATGGATCATGCTCCCCTCATTCTTCCCTAGGCTTCTATAAATCAGTCTACAATCAGGATTCCTGTAGTTGCAGTTATCTGGTGAAGCTTCATTCCCAAAACCAAGCCAAGACTGGGACCCCAGAATAGTGGTGAGGCAAAAGCTCATGTCTTCTTATATCATTTTGTAATGAGGAGATGTTCCACCAGTGGGTTGTATATTATTAATAACCCCCATGGTTAGTTTAGAGGTGAGTGTGACTGTGTTTCTGTTCCTTGAGATGCAGAAGTGGACTAACAAACTTGTATATTATATTTTATTAGAGTTATTTTTATATGTGCACTTCCTGCTAATAATAAACTTATATTTACAGGGCATTTAAAGGTTTGTGAAGAACTTTACATATATTATCTCATTTGATCCTCATAACATCTTTGGGAGGTAAGCCCTATTATTTTCCCATTTTATAAATGAGGAAATTGAGGCTTAGAGAGACTAAGTTACTTACCCAGGGTTACATAGCTAATAAGTATCCAAGGGAGGATTTGAACCCAAGTATTCTTGACAGCATGTCTAACATACTACCTGATGTTCCTTGCTGCCTCCTAAATTATTATACTGTAAACTCCATGAGGGCAGGAATTAAGTTTTATCTAAACTTTGTATTTTCCTCTGAATTAGCACAGTGTTCTGTGCTTAGCAGGCACACAAAAAATAAATATTTATGTAGCTGAGTTAAATTTAGTTGCATAGAATCAAAAACATGAATGTTTCCAAGAGTCCTTAGCAGGGATTGATTTCTTTTCAGGGCTTAACAGAAAAAGCTGGGATTGGAGGTGAGTAGGGAGGAGAAGTGGTGGTCCTCCTTTAGAGAGTGATAAAAGTTCAAGAAGCAAGAAAGAGACCTTAAAAGGGGGAGACGGGGAAGGATCAAATATCACCAACTAACAGCTCACAACCTTAATTAGCATTTTTCCACAAAACTCTGTGAAGTACAAGTATTATTATCCCTGTTTTTGCAGATCAGGAGAATGAGCCTCATTTCATCTCTGAGGATGGACTAGAGAGTGTCTAGTCCATAGTCACACTGCTAGTAAACACTGGAACTTACATTTTAAGCCAGCTTTTTTGATTCAAGCTCACATTTCTTCTTTTGCTCCAAACTTCCTCTTTTTACCAAAAACAAGCTTCACACCGTTAGGTCTGCCCTTAGCCCGAGTCATTTTAGAATGTATTTTGGTGGTGGGTAGTATATGCTGTTGAGGGTAGATGGCATAGGAAGGCAGAGTAACTTATGACAATGCAGAGTGGTACAGTGTAGTGGGCAGTTCTGTTCCTACCTTTCTCCCATACCCTGCAATTCATTGCCTAGATGGGAAGTTGTATGATAGTTTTGATATTTCTGACTCTTTTTTTTCCCAGATCTGAGCCCCCAGCTAGAGAAAAAAATCACCCTGGAAAAGATCCTCCATGATAAATCTTTTTCTTTCTCTTTTCTGGGGATGCTCCCCTCTCAATTGTATCCAACCAACGTCATTTCTACCAAGTACATCCTGAGTATCAAACATCTGTGGTAAACACTGTTTATAAAGATAAAGTACATGTTTGAAATAAAGAGGTAAATACTTTTGCCCAGGGCTCAGAGGGAATGGTTTTAGGGTTCTATAAAGCAGTCTAAAGAAGAAAGGAAATATAGTATTATCATGTTGGGGTCTGTGGTCCGCGGTAGTGTGAAACACTGCAGCAATGTAGCATCTTTCTTGACATCCTTTGTGCCTACTTGCTGAATACTATCCCTTTTCTTGGTGTCTGGAGCCTCTGCTGAAGATCCCACTATGTTTCACATAACTTTCTTTAGGCCTCCTTTTCTCTCCAACTCCATACTGGGTTCTTCTTCAAGATTGACTTCTGTCTTATTCAACTTGACTGAACTGATTTTTAAAGGTCACCTGGGGGTGTGACCAATCATTGTTCATCTTATCCCCTTCTAATGCACTCAAGGGACTTGTTAGCACTTCATAAAGGAATCAGCTGGATGGCTCGTTATTTTGCAGTTAGTTTAACACCTCATTTTGGCCCCTTTTCAGCATTAGATCCCGGGCTTTCACCATTGGATACCAACTGAACTAAAAGACTAGACTTAGGGATATGTAAAGCTGTCCTGTCCCTTGCTCAAGACAAATGTCACTGTCTAGCATATGAATGTAAGGATTGCTTTACCCTTTCATGATCTTTCACATAAACGACAACTAGATGGCCTAGAGTCAGGAAGACCTGAGCTCAAATCCAGCCTAAGACACTTGCTAACTGTGTAACCCCGGGCAAGTTACTTAACTTCTGTCTGCCTCAGTTTCTTCAACTGTAAAATGGGAATAATAATAATAATAGCACTTAACTCACAGGTTTCTTGTGAGGAATAAATGAGATAAAATTTATAAGGCATTTAGCACAGTGCCTGGTACATAGCAGAAGCTTAATAAGTGTTTGTCCTCTTCTTTTCCATTTTCTGAGAATATCTTTCCAATCAGACAGTAATAAAATAAAGATCATTCTAAGTGACTTGTATAACTCTGATATTATGAATTTTCTGTGTTCTCTTACTCCTTTTCTAAGTCTGTGGCCTCTTGCCGTCACCTACCAAAAAAAAAAAACTGCCTTAAAACAAATCTCTCATATGATTAGAAGTATCTCAGGATAACTTTTCTCCTAGTTTGTAGGAATATATTAAGTCAATCCATTAACCAAGAAGCATGTATTAAGTGACAAGCACTAGGCAAGGCACCAGGGATAAAAATCCCAAACTAAGACTGTCCCCATCTTTGAGAGTTTATATCATCCTGTCAGGACATATAATATTGGTACAGATAAGTAGATAAAAGATACGTAATTTTGTACATAATTTTGGGATGGGATGCACTCATACCTGGAAGAATCAAGAAAAGCCTCTTGAAGAGGGTGGCTCTTAAGTGAGCCTTAAAGGGAGCTAAAGGTCCCAAGAGTTAGATGTGAGGAAAGAGAATACTACAGGAAGAGGGAACAGCCAGTACAAAGGCATGGAGGTGGGAAAATGTGAAATTTCGTGTATGAAGTATAGCAATTGGGGCAAATTTGGCTGAATATAGAGTCTATGAAGAAGAGCGATGCACAGTAAGTCTGAAAAGGTATGCTGGAGCCAGTTACGAAAGGTTCTAAATGTCAAGCAGAGGAATTTATAGAGGCAACAGGAAGCCATTGAAACTTCTTGAGCTGGGAGGTGACAGGGTTAGACCTGTGCTTTAGGAATATCAGTTAGTGAACTATGTGGAGGATGAATTGGAGAGAGGGCAGAAGCTTGATGCAGGAAAACAAGCTAGGAGATTATTGCAGTAGTCCAGGTATGAGATGATAAAGGCCTGGCCTGGGATGGTTATGATGTAAGTAGAGGAAAGGGGGAACATATGGCAGGTATAATTGTTTGGATATATGGAGTGGATAATGATTAAGGATGATTTCTAGGTTGCAAAAAGGAGTAATTGGAAGAATGATAGTTCCTTCAATAGAAATAAGAAAGTTAAGAGGAGGGGAGGGTTTAATGGCAAAGATTCAGTTTTGGCATAGATAGCTATTGAACATCCATGGGAAACTGGTTAGAAGGCAGTTGGAGATCCAGAGGTGAAGCTCAAGAAAGAGGTAAGATCTAGATATGCAAACATGGGCATTACTATTAATCATAGTCGAACTCATGAGAACTGAAAATATCATGGAGAAAAAAATTCAGAGGAGCAGGTCCAGTGGAGCCATGCTATACACATCACACATAGGGGTGGGATTTCATTGATGATCCTGCAGAGAAGACAGAGGAAGGTCAGGTAAGAGGAAATCAGTGACAGAAGAATGTTACAAAAACCAAGGGAGGAAAGAGTATACTGACAAATGATGTGGTCAATAGTGTCAAATGCTAAAGAATAATCAAGAAAGTTGAGGGCTAAGAAAAGGCAAATGGATTTAGCAATGACCCTTCAAAGAACAGTTTCCATTGAGTGGTCGGAAGGAAACTATATTTCAAGGGGTTGAGAAATGAATGAGAATTAGAAAAAAATAGAGAAAATAAATGCAGGTATATTTTTCTTTCTTTTAGGGGGTATTTTAATTTATTCTTACTTATTTTTGTCTTTTTAAAGGTATTTTGTTGATGTACTTTGTTTTTGAATCATCTTTGTTTCTTCATAACAAATTCAAACCTCTTTCCTCTCTTAATCCAGGAAAGTATCTGTTTTAACAAATAACTTTTTAAAAAGAGAAGAAAAAAAGTCCAATAAAATTAACCAACCAAACTGTGTGAAGCCAGGTTTCTCTGGGAGTTTGACTTTGAAGAGAAGAAAAGATATAGGACAAGAGTTTTAGGAAGTATGGTAAAGTGAGGTTTTATTGTTGTTGTTGTCATCATTTTTTGAGGATAGGGAAGATCTTGGCACATTTGCAGGTAGAGGGCTTGAAAATGAGGAAGAAAAGGGAGTATCTCAGAGGAGATTGGAGGGGGTGGGATCCAGGATGCTAGTAGGTAGAATGGTGTTGGTAAAGAAAAGGATGACCCATCTTCCAAGACTAGAGCAAAGAGATGATAGAGAATGATGTTGAGGTGATTAGAAATATGGAATTGGGGAAAAGAAGTTGTGGACCTATAGCCTCAAATGGGTTTGGAAAGAGATAAATAATTTCTGGCCAAAATCAATGATTTTTTTTCATTCTGTGTCACTCAAGATGGAATAAAAACTTTAAATTTGCCAAGGTACATGGGTGGCAAAACTTAATTAAGATAAAAGGAATAGGGGCAGCTAGGTGGCGCAGTGGATAGAGCACCAGTCTTGGAGTCAGGAGAACCAGAGTTCAAATCTGGCCCCAGATACATGATACTCACTAGCTATGTAATCCTGGGCAAGTCACTTAACCCCAATTTCCTTGCCCCCCCCAAATATGTATGTATATATGTAAAAAATAAAAGGAATGTTAAATTCTTTACTAATACTTTTTTATACTTAAAATTGGCACAATTTTAAAGGTTCATCTTCTTTTCATTTTCAGCCTAGAGACTGAAACACTCAACTTAGTATTTAAAAGAAATTCCTTTTGGATCCGTGAATAAGAATAAATTATGGTATTTTTCAGCCCAACATACACACATGCACACTCACACATGAATTGGTTTGGACCAAATGTGTTCCAATGTATTAACATTTGAATAAATAAGTGGTGACTGAGATGACATAGTAGTGTCTGAGGACTATTCCCTGCTTTGGGAGAAAGGCAAAAAGGTCATCCCAAAGGGGAGGTATCCCATGGTGTTAATTAGTTCATTGGAATGTTTTCAACATGCAGTTCCACCATGACAGTTATGTTGCCTGATCAAGGAGGTAGGGAAGTCCCTCAGAAAAATAATTTGAATAAAGAGGAGAACTGTAGGAGGAGTTGAATAAATGAAGTTATACTGTATCTGAAGTAGTGTGGTACAGTGGAAGAAGGATCACAGAAGACTTTGGTTATAGTCTCAGTCATGCCACTGACTAGCTGTGCAAACTTGGGAAAATCACCTCTCTGTGTCTGTTTTTTCTTTGAAAAACCAAGAAGATGGTTTAGAATTTAGAAGTTGCTAATCCATGAACTCGATTTTTAAAATATTTTTACAATTATATTTAAGTACAATTGGCTTCTTTTGTAATTCTGTGTATTTTTATGCATTTAAAAACATTATTCTGAGGAGAGGTCCATAGGCTTTGTCAGACTGCCAAAGAGTTCCATAACAGAAAAAAGCTTAAGGACCCCTGGTCCAGATGATCTCTCAGATTTCTTCCAGTTCTTCTAGTCTGTGGTTCTCTATTCATAGAGTGATGTCAGCACAAACTTGCTTTCCCTTTCTCATTTAAAAAGGAATATTTCTAATTTGAGGATTATTTTGTATTATTCCTCAAATATTGCTTTTGTTGAGGTTGTCATGATGAAAAATTGCAGAAAATAGCCATCAAAATTTAACCACTTTTCTATATAAAAGTTGTGATCTTCAGAAGAGAAAAAAGTTCCAAGGAGCAAGTCCACTTGACCATGGGTCCTGTTGGCCAAACCAAGACAGGTAACCCATTGAATTTGACCCCTATCAGAAATTCCCCTTTCAAGTTGTCCCTTCCTCCCACTCATGCAAAACTTCATTTTCCATCATGTTGCCTATAGTTAAATTGAAATGAAAAAGAACGATTTTCTTCCTTCCTTCCTTCCTTCCTACAGATGAGAAAACTGAAGCCCAGAGAGCTTAAGTGATTTAACTATAACCATACAGCTAGAACCCAGGTCTCCCAACTCTAATCTAGGACTATTTCTACTATAGAGCACTGCAGATACAGTGCACTCTAATTATTTCCAGCTGCCACCTATCTAGATTTCTAACTCACCTAAAGATGTTTAAGTGAAAGGCAGGTGTTCAAGGTGCCTTTGGCAGACTTTTCCTTATTTGCCTTGGGAACATGTGCCGAAAGAGAGATAGCAGCTGGAATAAAGGAGGGAAAATGAGCATTAGCTCTTGTATGCTCAGGATTCAGATTTTGAAGAAGAAATCAATTTGAGAGTTTTATGTATATCAGTTTGTGTCCTGTGCATAGTCACTTTAAGCACAGTTTTAATAGCTTTGCTCAGACATGGATGTCTTAAGAGAATATGAAAGTGTTTTATTAGCAAAGGAAATATGCATTACACATGACCCCTTTAAAAACAACCCCCTTAAATAAGTAGGAAGAGCTTTAATTTTTGTTAACCATTTCATCTATGCCAGAAGTATAAACTAAGAGCATGAAAATGCCCCTACAGTATTTAATTAGCAAACTACAATGGAGCTAAGCAATTAAGATAAGATACTGGAAAAGCAAAAGAAAATGATTAAGGTATTCATTGCATGGATAGGATACAAGGATACTTCCAAATGAGCATTTCTCATGTGCTAATACAATTGGTAGAGTGGTCTTATTTCTTCCTTCCCCTCTCCCCCATTTGTTCTACCCCCTCCCCTTTTCTTCAAAAGGCTCCCTAGACAAATGGTCCACGTACACCTGAAACCAGACAGATCTCTTTGAGTACACTTGGGTGGCCATGATCTCCAGTCATTTGTGTCTATGGAGTAGTAGTTCAAAGAGACTGTATCAAAAGAATCAAGGTATATTTTGTCATAGAGATGATAGTTTCTTAAAGTGTCCCTTAAGCCTTTTTTGAATATACATAAAAACCACTCAGCTATTGTCTCTCAATGTCTCCCTAGTTGATCTTCTGCCCAGGTCCTTTGCTAAAATCTTTAATGAGTTTCCAAACTTACAGTATGCATAAAGAGGCATTGCATTAGATTGACCGTCAAAGGACCTGTTTCAAATCCCAGTTCTTACATTTGCTACCAGCATGACCATAGGCAAATCACTTAACCTCTCTGGAGCTTCAGTTTCCCCATCTGTGAAGTGAGTTTGAACTAAATTCCTTTTAAGGTCCCTTAAAGCTCCGAATTTATGATCTATGGGGAGACATATTAAAATGTTAATGTGCATAGGAATGAAGAATAGTCCGTAAAGATTTCTCTCTATCTGAGTAGCACACTGATTCTGGTAGATGGAATCTTCCTTCAGAATAGATCATCTCCATTTTTTTAATCCAGTGGAGGGAATAGAAGTTAGGTCTGTTACTTGACGACAGTTTCCAGGGCCCTGGTGGAGTTTTGCTTTCAGGCATGAATCCAAGGAGCTGCCTACATGGAGCTGGAAGGAGCTGGGGAGGCACAGATGGTAATCACGTGAAAAGGCACGGTCTGAACTTACAAAGTCTGGAGATCTAGGCTGCTGTATTCCTCCTATCTCAGCCAGTGCCAAGTCCCGGCTGTTCCCTTTTTCTAAAGTCTTGTTTCACTTAATGCTCTTGAAGGAGGTGGAGGAGGAGGAGGAGGAAGACTGTGCAAATCTTAACATCACAGGACTTTGAAAAGACAGTCACCATCTTGGCCTGTTGCCAGATTTTAAAAATGTGATATTTTGCTGAGTGTAAGCTGTGTATCTGTTCCTTTTATGTTGCCATTATTATAACTACAATATTTTCAAAACACAACATCAAAATACCTCAAAGACAGACCAAAGCAGTTTGTTACTCATACAACATGATTTTTAAATTTATCAATATACAAAAGATTTTAAGCACAGAAATCTCTCTCTTCTTTCACATAAGATTTTTTTTTTCTTTACTCACTTGGAGTTTTCAGATTGATTTGATTCTCTAGAGACAAACCCTGAAACCAGTGGCGGCCTAGATGGGAGAGCACCAAAAAGGGATTCTGAAAGGTATCAATAAAAAAAGGCATCAGGGAATTCACTGAGAACAAGCCTCAGAGCCTGGAAGACCTGGGATCAAGTAGAGTTATCCCTTCCATATCGCAGGGGTTAGGGGTACAGCGCCCAATCAGGAAAATCCATGTAAATTTTTTTGGCCCTCCCTTCATATCAGAGAAATCTGATTTTTTATGCGGTGTTTACACTACCTTATTGTAAAATTTAGGTTAAGTATTTGGTTATCTGTGGCTTCTGCAAAACTCCCCAAAATTCCCATTTAATTTCTTACGCTGAGCTGTGATACATTGAAACCGTAATGGGAAAAGTCACAATGTGGAAAGGATAATTGTACCACCTGGTACATACCAGCTCTTTGACCCTGGGAAAGTCTCTTAACCTCCTCTTAGTGCTCTAGGCAACCCTCTGAGAAGACAAATGATAGAGAAGGCATCAAGCTATATTGGTAGAGGGAGGTCCTCATGCAAGAACTCCCTTACCAATGAAATCTCAGGTCTAACCCCTAACCTTCTTAAAGGAATGGTGAGAGAATGTTTGAAAAGGAGGAGAGGAAGAACCAGTTAAGGTTCTATCAAGTCATACCAGACTGACCTCTGTTACATTTTTGAGACAATTACTAGATTGGTAAATCAAGGGAATACTACAGATATGGTGTTTCTTTAGATTGTAGTAAAGCATTTTTCTTATGAAAAAGATAGAAACACAGGCTAGAAATAATATAAGTGGATTTGGAACTAACTGAATGGTCAGACACAAAGAGTAGTTATTTATAGTTTCCTGTCAACTTGAGAAGATGACCTGAGCATTTGGATTTGGACTGGGGCTACTTAACTTTGTATTAATGATATTAGATAATAACAAAGATGGCATGATTATCTAATCTGCCAATGACCCAGAACTGGGAAGGGAGCTAACACAATGGATGACAAAGTAAGGATTCAGAGAGATCTTGACAGACTTAGAACATCAGGTAGGATATAATACGATAGAATTGAATAGTGATAAATGTAAAGTTTCATAGAGTAGCATTGAAAAAAAAACAACTTCATAAGTTTAAAATGTCAGGAGAGGAGGGGAGGTATGGCTAGACAGCAGTTCATCTGAAAAGAATTGGGAAGATTTAGTGGAATACAAGCTCAATATTGGCCCACATTGTGATCTGGTCTCCAATCTTAATTTTCATGAAGAGAGGTGTAATGTTGAGGGTTCTCCTCTGGTCAACACATCGCAGTATTGTGTTCAGTACTGGGTACAACATTTTAGCTGAGACATTGGCAAACTAGAAAATGTGCAGGGGATGGCAAAGAGTATAGTGAAGGGATTCATGTTCATGCTATATGAGGCTCACCTGAAAGAAGTGGGGATGACTAGCCTGAGGAGGGGAGGTTTTTTTTGGGGGGGGGGGGGGAGAGTGGGAGAAGGAGGGACAAGATAGCTGGCTTTAGAGTTTAAGAGCTTTCATATCAAAGAGTGATTAGATCTTTTCAGCTTGATCCCAGAGGACAGAACTAGATGCAATGGGTGGAAGTTGTGTGGGAGTTGAATGAATTCTCACTCCATCTTGTGATGGATTCTCACTCCATCAATTCTGGTACTGGCTCAGTTCCCTTTCTCTCCTTCCTTCCTTCCTTCCTTCCTTCCTTCCTTCCTTCCTTCCTTCCTTCCTTCCTTCCTTCCTTTCTTCCTTCCTGTCTTCCTTCCTTCCTTTCTTCCTTCCTTCCTTCCTTCTTTCCTTCCTTCCTCTTTTATGCAAAGCATTTCCGTCTTAGTCATTTGGTACAAGAAGACTTGAGTAAAAGAAAAACAATGAAAGAGAGAAAGAAAGAAAGTGAAAAATAGCATACTTCAGTCTGTATTCAAACAGTATTAGTTCTTTCTCTGGGGGCAGATAGTATGTTTCATCATTAGTCCTTTGGGATTGTCTTCAGTTGCCTTTCTATTCAATGATGGGTCTAGTCCATTTCTGTCTTGTGAGAAAACTTTATTTAATTATGGAAATTGTGAGACAACTTTATTGCATTGTTTGAATCTAGCCCTGCATGGCTGGGAAGCTGGACCACCTCTACCTGTTGCTCAGAGACCCATAACTAAGGACACAGGTTTTGCTGACCAAAAAACCCAGTCAGATCCAAAGATTGATGCAAGAAGTTTCCTCATAATTATGTATCTCAGGCAATCCATATGTTTTATCTGAAAATTGACTCTGTACTGGTCAATCAATTATTGTTTACATGTTCCTTTGATTGAATACAGACACATGGGGGGAGTGGGACACCTCTTTTTCTGATTTCAAGGAATTGCACCTGTTTGCTTTCCCCCTCCCAACTTGGAAAGTCCCTAATCTTTCCTCCAGTTAGAAATCAGATTACCTGATTTCTTTTTAAGTTAATTATTTTCTTTTAATTAATTGACCTTATTTGATTAATTGTTTTTAGTACATAAAAATATATCTCACTCTATAGTCAGAGTCTTTGGACTGACTGAGGAATCTGTTTACCCATTTATTATGCCTGTGCTAATAAATTGTATAGCTTGGATTGTTTCTTCAGTTATTCAATAACAGTTGTCAGGAAGTCATTTAGATGTTCCATAGTGGATGGGACTGCCTTGGGGAGTCTTGATTCCTGCTCCTGTCCCACTCAAGTTTCCAAACAAAGACCTGTTTGGATTTGATATGTTGTAGAAGGGATTCTTTTTTTTTTCAGATTGAGATTGAAATATATGGTCTTTGAGGTCTCTTCAAATTCTGAAAGTGTGACAATTGAATAGTGTTATACCTCAGTTTCCTCTTTTGCAAAATGTAGACAATAATACTTTCTGTTTTCCTCTCAAGATTGTTGTGAAGGAAACATTTTTCAAAGCATGAAGTGCTACATAAATGTGAGCTGTTATTCAGTTAACTGTGAGGATGCTTGGTGCAGTGTAGATACAGTCTTAGTTGTCAAATTTCCATCTCTAGAAGACTATTCCCATTATTTCTGATCTCTCTCTCTCTCTCTCTCTCTCTCTCTCTCTCTCTCTCCCCTCCCACCTCAACCCTTCCCTATTACTTTTGCATCTGAGCTCTATCTACACAGTGTCAAGATATCTGGATGAAAAGTTAAAAAAAAGTAATTGTGGTATCAGCTAAAATAATTTAGATATTTGCATGCATCTGGGAGATTGAATGAAATTTTTATATTTCATCCAGACATTTGGCATTACATAGAAAAAGACTTCATTTCCACAATCATATTGGAATTATGTATTGGTCTTCCAAGTCACAAAAGGTTTTGTAAGAGTTTTGCCATTTTTGTAGCTGGCTGAGAATATTAACAGGAAAAGTATGTGGGGATTACTGAAGGAAAAACGTGAATGTGTGCTTTCATGCTAACATACGTGTTACATGGGGAATGCTCTTTGATAGCTATGCCTCCTCACTCCCCATTTCTAGTGCCTTCCTGAAAATGATGACACCATAGTAGTGAATGGAATTCAATTTTAAAAAGAGGTTTTGTACATGACATTTACTGGATGTTAATTCCACTTTGCACACAGTAGGTGCTCAATAAATGCTTGTTGGATGAATGAATGCCACTATGCAGTACTGATAGTGTATAAAGTCACAGAAACCTAAATGCAACTATCATTAATATAAGTAGGCTTGAGAAAGGACTTTAAAATATTGCCCAGATTCCTAAAAGTGACTGAATATAGAAGATATCCTAAAAGTCTTGATGCAGTTTTAAGCTTAACTTTAGCAGCTTTGGTAGCTTAAAACTGCACTAAAACATTTGGGACCCCCAGTACATGGGTAATAGGATTACATAGTAAGTATTTTATGAACATATGGCATTCTTTTTTCTTCAGGAGAATAGTTAGCAAGAGAGATAGTTTTCAAATGCACTGGCAGTACTAATATTTCTCATTGTAATTCCTTTCTATTTGTGTTTAAATACATATCTATTTTTTAACCTGAGTTATTTATAAATCTCTTTTCCTTGTAAAGCTTGGCTCTCAGGAAAAATAGTCCTTTTTGGCCTCTGTTTTTGAGTACAATTCCCAGGAATACTAACAATGCCATGGTAGTTGCACCCAGGGTTAATTAAGCAGACTTCTGGACATATTTATAAGTAAAAATTTACTAAAAAATAACTCTAACTATGTGTTTGATGCAATAGATGGCAAGTGTAATTATTAAAATAACTTCTAGTGTGTTCCTATTGTCACCTTTCCATTTTCCAGGAGCTAGTCACCAGTAGAGGCCTTTAATTAAGCACATACTTGTTTCAGATGCAATTCATAGTAACTCAGTTACTGATAAGGCTTTTGTCCTCTCATTTCTTAGGATTATGTCAGTGGTTTATCCAGGTCTCTTATTGCCTCCCTTCCCTTCTGAGGCCCACCTTTGAATTTGTTTCACTACTGGGTGACAGGAGAGGAAAAATGAATGTATTTATAGGGAATGGTGTAAGGCCTGCTCAAGAAGCTCTTGGCCCTTCAGAAAGCCAGGAAAAGAAGATGCTTGCAAGGGTTCATGTTGAGGGTTTTTCTGGGATTTGGAGAGTGAGTCTCTTTGCAATGCTTTGTTTTGGGGCTTAGAATATCAATTTTTGTTGAGTTGTTTTAGTTCTGTCTGTCTCTTTGTGACCTCATTTGGGATTTTCTTGGCAAAGATACTGGAGTGGTTTGCCATTTCCTTCTCCAGTTCATTTTGCAGATGAGGAACTGAGGCAAACAGGGTTACACGACTTGCCCAGGGTCAGACAGCTAGTAAGTGTCCGAGGACAGATGTTAGCTCAGGAAGATGAATCTTCCCAACTTCATGCCCGGCACTCTATCTACTATGCCACCTAGTTGCCTAAAAAGCCTAAAGCTATTGAGTAAAATGACAGTTAAGGAATAGATTCAGATTTTAATGATTGCTATTTTCCTTACCCATTGTAGATAAGCAGGATTTGGCTTTATTGGGATAATCTGTTGAGCTATACTTTTACAATCCTATAGTTTTCTAGATTTTTTTTCCCATCAAAATTTTCTGCAATAGAAATAGTATCACTGAAATATATAAAAATATATTCATTGAGATCCTATGCACATTAGTCAATGCCAAAAAATGCTGTTGTTACTGTTTAACTCTTAGGTCTTCAATTTGCCCAGAATTTTGGTAAATTATTGTTTCTTCCCCGCATCTTTAATGAAAAAAATTAGACTTTCTGCTGTTGGCCTTCAGAGGTAGTTAGGGAGCACAACCGGGCACCCACATAAAAGACTTGGTATCTATGTTTCCACATCATGAAACATGCCAGCAAGCACACCAAGGCACAGAGCAAGTTGAGAACCATCTGGATGAGTAGGAAGAGTTTGAAAGTGCTGGTGATGCTGGTACAGTCACTGACATCCTGGTAAACAAAGGCCCTGCTGAGTGGATCTGATGTGGGCATTTTGCACTGGCAGGAATCGAGAGTGTTTTTGCAGATCAGTTGTGTGAGCTGGGAGTAGTGATGGGCAGCGAAGGCCACTGCCAGCACACAGACAATCAGGCTTAGAGCACTCATCAGAAAGTAGAACAGCTGTAAGAGAGAAAGTGGGAAAGATTTCCAGTTAGAGAAGACAATTCATCCTATAGACAAAGCATGAAGCTCATTCCCTCCTCCCAGAAGTTCTTGGAGAGTAGGAACTCAGTTTCCTCATCTGTAAAATGAAAGGGGTGAACTCGTTGGCTATTCTGTAGGTCGCTCAGTCTTTTTCATTCATATCCAACTCTTTATGACCCCCATTTCTGGGAATTTTCTTGGCAAAGATATTGGAGTGGTTTGCCATTTCCTTCTCCACCTCATTTTACAGATGAGAAAACTGAGGCAAACAGGGTTGAGTGACTTGCCCAAGGTCGCATAGCTAGTAGGTAAGTGTCTAATGCTGGATTTGAACTCACTAAGAGGAGTGTTCCTGACTCCATATCGCTGTCTACTGTGCCACCTAGCTGTCTGGCTATTCTACAGCCCTAGTGTAACTCTAAATCTGTAATCCTATAGCGCCCTGGTGTCTCTGAAGTCATGGTCTTCAGTACATAACAATGCTTCAGAAAAAGCTAAGTGTAGAGCTCATAGGATGATATAGGCACAGTCCTTTGCAAACCTTCAAGTGCTATGTAAATGTTAGCTACTATTGTCTGTGACCTGAAGCACATCTGTATTTGCTTGACAGAGGCTGGAGTGTTTCATGAATAGTGTTCATCTATGACAGGGCTGTTCACGTATGAATGCTGCAGTTGTGATGGGCCAACATGAAACAAGCTGGCTACCCTGAAAGACAGAGATTGTCTCTTTCAGGGGTAAAAACGTCCTTCCAACCTCAAGAACCCCAGATATTAAGGCTGAAACAAGAGTAGGAAATACAGTAGTGGTTTCTGCAGGTCTCATAGAGCTTCAGTCAAAAGAAATAGTACTGAGGCCACTAGCTCCACATCAGTGAAACTAGACTTGGTTGAGTACATGATTCTAGCAGACGCACTTAATTTATGTCTGCCCCAGCACCTCTGGGGCTTCATTTCAATAGAGTTCCCAATTCTGAGTACAAAAGATTAATGAGCAAACATTCTACAGCCACTAAAAAGCTGAAAACCATGAACCTAGAGAGAAGAATGCTGGCCCTGGAATTGGAAAAACACAAAACAAAACAAAACCAACAATTTGACCCGACTCCTAGCTTTGGCACTGAAGCATTATGGAAATTTAAGGGGAAGCAGCAGCGATGGTGAGGCATAAGGAAATCCCATTCCTGAGAATTAGACAAACTATGTCAGGAGCGGACAATCTGTGGCCTCAAGGCCGCATGTGGCCCTCCAGGTCCTCAAGTTCAGCCCTTTGACTGAATCCAAACTCGGGTAGAGTCCGACTCGAACCCTAAACCTAACCCTCTGATTCTAACCCAAACTTGAATTCAGTCAAAGGGCCTCACTTGAGGACCTAGAGGGCCACACGCGGCCTCGAGGCTGCAGGTTCCTCACCCCTGAAGTCTGTGATCTTGGGCAAATCGCATAAACCTTTGTAGCCTTATTTTCTTCTTCTGTGAAAGAGCTGGGGGGTTTGAACCATTTGATGAATGGTGTCTGGTTCACTTTTAGACTCTCTTATCTAAATCCATTCATTCACTTAGCCTAGGCCTAGCCTGGGGAGCTCTATCTCATATCAAAAATTTTGATCAAAACTTTGACCAACTAGGTGGCAACAACAATAAACAACAATTTTTTGTTGTTTTGGGGGTCTAGACTCATCTACTGTAACACTTTATTCACTTCTCCCACTTCCCTAATAATAAATGATGCCTTCTGGGACAGCATCTAGGAAAACTGAAACTGAAGTACAAGTGCAGCTGGGATGGGGCATAATAACCCCCAGTTCCTGCTCAATTTGCCCTGGTGGGTTTGTATTCGTATCTGTACTACCTCCTCTACTGGTTAGTACCATCCATTAGCTAATCAAGTTACAGACCTGAGTGTGTGGGTTTTTGGGAATAGAAGGGTAGGGATACAGGAGGGACTGATATTTTCAGATTCCAGTTTGGTGGTCTTAGTGGGGCTGAAAAACACAGGAGTTGGTATATTCATCTGAGGCCAAAACTGAATATTTGAGGGCATCTTAATGACCACAGAATCACCATCTCTATCATTTTTAACGTTCAAAACATTTTGAGGTTGTCATCTGCCCAAGTTACCTCTTCTATAAAATAGCCTGCTAAACATTCTTTTTGTTTCTTCAAGATGAAACGAAGACTATTTACTCTATGGAGTCCTTAGAGATAAATATTAGAGAAATACAAAGTGGTTGATGCTAAGGTGCTAGAAGGCAAAATATTACTTTTATGATATCAGTCTGGAAACATCAGGTTGCTCCAGCCCTATGAATTCTTGACATTAAGCATACAAATAATTATGCTGTCTACATGTGGGTGTGAATGTTGTCCATATGTTTCTCTGTAAAGCTAAGAGTGCTGATGGAAGTAGTAGCAATTAAGATTCAGATCAGATAACTAACTTCTCATCTTGTCCTATGCTTCCTGGCCGGGTGAAAGGAATCATAGAACTGGAGCTATCACGGGGAGACTGACCACCTTGGGCAGCCGCCCCCACAGTGATCTACAGCCACTTCCCAGTAGAGTTAGATAGAAGGTGCCCCTGACCTGGCCTGGGGACCCTTTACCATCCATGATTGCTTGAATCAAGGGAGTGAGATCAACAAGAAGATATTTAACTAGTGGCCCTTTAGCTTCTAACCACTCCACAACAGTGGATATAGCTTTAGTCTTTTTCCCAGTCACCATCCTTCTCAGCCCCGCCCTCTCAGAAATTTACACTCTTTTTTTTTTTTTTGGTTTGGTGAGGCAATCGGGGTTAAGTGACTTGCCCAAGGTCACACAGCTAGTATGTGTCAAGTGCTTGGTCTGAGGCCAGATTTGAACTCAGTTCCTCCCGACTTCAGGGCCGGTGCTCTATCCACTGCGCCACCAAGCTACCCCAAGAAATTTACACTCTTGTAATGCAGTGGAAATGTCTCTAGATTTAGATTAAGAGGTTCAAATGTCACACACTGTTACTGTGCTTGTGACCTTGAGCAAGTTACTGTAATTTTTAGGCCTCAGTTTCCTCATCCGTAAAGTGGAAGGGTTGTAAAAGATAACCTCTAAGTCTTTTTCAAGTCTAAATCCGTGATCCTTGGTATGTGGTCCTTCTAGATTCTTTCTGTCTTCTTATGCTCCCCGAAGCCTACATTTTTCCTGAAGATAATATGCCTCTTTGAGTCTTTTCCAAGTCCAGCTGTTTCTTCTTTTGCATTTGTTCACATGAAAGGTTGGGAAGAGGAGCTTTCATGCTCCTTGTTCCCCTTTTCACTTTCAGACCCTCCCTCATCCATTAGCATTCAGCAACTACTTCTCTTCCTTTAAAGGTCATTCCACAATCCAACATGTCCTTGTTGTCTGGATCACTCTTCTGACTCCCAGTAAGTTCTGTAACTGGCTCTTAGTCTTCTTCTGACTCCAACTACCACTGCCTTCAAATACTCTGGACTTTCAGTTCTTTGGCCTTCTCAGTACCCTCAATCTCTATTTCTAATCTACCTCAATCACATGCACAAGAGTAGCATCTTAGACTGCAACCAAAAAAACCCCCCAAAACCAAAACAAAACAAAAACCAAAACCCTGAATTTGCCCTAGGTGCCAGAATTCCTAAGTATGTCTCTGGACGACTTCTTCCCAACCATTTTCATTTTCAACACTTGGTTGTAGCTTAAATAGCAAAAATTATGCTTTCCCCTCCCCAACTCCCCTGCCTTAGGCATAAGACCTCTTAAAATGTACATCTGGACCATACCCTGCAGCAATTTATAATGATAATTATCCCTAGTGCCCAATCTGCAAGTAATTCAGGGTTTTTACACACATTATTTTCTTATAATCATCCCAATATACATCTGTGGTAAGAAGGAAACAGGCATGGTCTCCTTTTTTTTTAATGAAGACATTTTAACTCAGAGAGGTTAAGATTAAGTTCACACGGTGTGCAGAAATAGCATCTGGTTCTCAATATCATTGCTCTGCCCTATGACCCACATTGTCTTTGTTTTGTTCAAATGTTTATGATATGTGAAGTAACCATACATATTTCATTTACTGAAGTGATGTGAAATAATGTGATTACATAAAATCACTGATTACTTAATTTGGAGTAAACTTCCTCAATCTGCCATGTGCTATAAAACCCTTAAAAACTAATTAATTTATGTCCATGCATGTCGCATATATTGAATCTGATTCTTATACATCAAAATTTGCATTCATGTAGGAGTCACAGAATAAAGTTTTGAAAATAAAAAATATTTAGTTGATCAAAATAAGCCTGTGGCCTGTATTCCTTAATGTTACAACATTTATCTTAGGCTCAACAGCAACAAGCTTCTGGGTTAAAATCTACAATTTTAAACCAAGCCTCTTGTTTTACCTATGCAACATGAGCAAACTATCAATAAAAGTGTTTTCGATGACCTTGGAAAGCCAGGAAAATATATCTTGATAAAATCCAAACTCAGGACATATTTGTCTTGCAACTGTTAAGAAACATCAATCTTTCAATTCACATGTCAGTTTGGGTGGGGGTGGGGGAGGGGATGTGGAGGGAGGAAGAGCAAGGCCTATTGGAGAATTGGAGAATTGTGTCCTCTCCCTCCCTTCCTGCTGCTATAAAGGAATTTTAGAATGTACATCTCTGTTTAGAAGCCACAGCTCCTCCTGAATTTAATTAGACCCTGACTGCAGCTTTACAATGAGGGTGACTTCAGGACAAGGGTGGTACTATTTAAATTTAATTACCTCCCCCTCTGGCTGGGATAGTAAAGGGACTTCCTTTAAACCATAACTGAAGATTCAGCCTCAGCCAGTGCAGGGCTACCAAAATATCTCCCAAATGTGTGCACAAGGTAATTTGCTCATAAATACCCTCCTGAGGAATTTGCAGGGAATGTGTTTGCAAGCCACATGAAAATGGATGCATTTCTTAAAACCAAGGGAGGAGTCCAGAGAGAATAATGCCTGGGAGCTCTAGGCAGCCCTGACATCAGCAGACAAATCCCATGACAGCCCCAGAGGCAGCTTGGCAAAGGGCAAACCTGGTGGTGGTGTGGAAAGGCTGTCAAGGAGCCAAAATGTACTTACTAGAAAAGACTTTTTTCCCCAAAATTTGAGAGAAAGAGGGAGCCCAAAGATTATCACAAAAAAAAAAAAATGAAGAGAGTCGAGTGGGGAGAGGAAAATGATAAATTCCAATTGAGTGCCACCAGCAGTCCCCAACCCCAAAGGATGACTATTTGGAATAGAAGGGAAGAAAAATATTCAAACTGTTCAAGACCAGTCTGCTCTGCTTGTGACACTGCAGATATCAGATGCCTTGGGAAGAAAGATGCCCTTTGTTACCTACAGCCTCTAAACCACAGAAGTGCAGGCACAAAAGAAGCCATCTGGGATTTGCTGGACTTCTTCAAACTTGGGGGTTTCCTCTATTTTATTTTAAACCTAAAGCTAATACAGTGTGCATTTTAGACAACTGGCAAGGAGTGTCATGGAAAGTCACATTGAGGAGTGGAGAAATGCAGCCTCGGTATTTGTCGATGCCTGTCGCAAGTGAAAAATGTGAGCTAATGAGCTCTTCCTAGTGTGGAATTCTCCACCTGGCTGACACTGGAAGACATGCCCTGCCCCACCCCCCTCACTTTTTACTTTCAAATACTGCACAAATGTCAGGACGGTTTTTGTAGGCTCTGTTAGTATTTCTGCCCTCTCCTGGGGTCATGGTGAGAACATTTAAAGTCCATTGTGATGCTAGCCTGTCATGTATGCTTTGGTGAAGTGGGCACCTGTAAATTGACAGGTTCATCTATTGAGTTGGCCTACTGGACCCTGCACAAGGCCTTTGTTGAAACTGATTTCAGCCCATTTCAATAAGCTACTCTGGGGTGGTGGTTCTCAAACTTTTCCATAGAAAAAAGACCAAGGTCACCCACTGCATCTGGGGTCATCTGCAGTTGTCCTGATTTATATCTTGACGTTGGACCCAAATGGCTCCAGAGGAGAAAGTGAAGCTGGTGACTTTTCACAGCCCTTCCTCAATTAATTCATTTGCATGTCATGGCATCACCTCCCTTATGTCAAGATCCTCTTCCAGAAAAAGACAAACAACAACAACAACATAGATAGATTGCAAGGGATCTCTGAACTTGGATGGAAAAAAAATCACGTTTTCATTTTCACTTACCTCTATCTTAAATTTAAAGTAAATCCTCAAATGTCAAACCATGGAGACTAGGGGTGAGGAACCTGTGGCCTCCAGGCCACACGTGGCCTTCTAGGTCCTTAAGTACCACCCTTTGACTGAATCCAAACTTCACAGAACAAACCCCTTTAGTAAAGGGATTCTGTAAAACACAGTGCCTGATAAATCCTTTTAGTAAAAGGATTTGTTCTGTAAAACTTGGACTTAATCAAAAGGCCGAACCTAAGGACCTAGAAGGCCACAGATTCCCCACCCCTGAAAATTACAGATTCTTAACGTTTTTAGTGTCATAGACTTCTCTGGCTATCTGGTGAAGCCTATGGACCCCTTCTTAGTGTAACATTTTTGAATAGTTGAGGAAATGCTAAATTTAAGTTAGAGGTTAGTGAAAATAAAGATGTGATTTTTGTTTTCCATCCAAATGTTTTTTCCATCCATAGATCCCTTGCAATCTATCTATACCCTAAGTTAAAGACTCCTAGTATAGAGAGAAAGTAAACTTTAAAAATCTAGGCATGGCAGTTTATTGTCTTTCATTTTCCATGATCAATTGTAATCTGTTTAAATATATATTAGTACATTTGTTTTCTCAAATTCTGACATTTTCAAATTAGGTATTTATGATGTTTTCTTGACTTAAAAAATACATAGCATATTTATATGTTTTTCTTAGAGCAGAAGAATGAACAGTATGAGAGGAGAAAAAACAACAGTACAAGAAACCTTTTTGTTCTCTGCTGCTAAAGGAGTGGAGGAAATGTAGGAATTTGATTTTCCTTTCTTTGAATGCTAGGTATCTGTCCCCTTAAGCCCTTTAAAAGGGTGTGTCTACATCACACTTTGGAGCAGATTCTACTATGCAATGGAAATGCCAAGGACTTGATTCTGCTCCAATCAAATACACTGTCCACAGCAGAGGAAAAGTATACTCAGCTGACGAAAACACACCTGGCTGCCAAATCTTGCATGTTCCTCTCCTCATCCCCTTTTGGGATAAGCTACTGTAGATGTACCTGATGTGTTTTTTTTTTTTTAATTTCTATGAGCCCTCTCATAAGAGGAGATTTGTGTAATTCTTCCTTTTAACAAATATATATGGAAAGATATATAATATATATTTGTGTGTATATATGTACATATGTGTGTATATATATATACACATATATGGAAATAAGAAACTCAGCAAAGGTTTTTGATCAGCCCAGTGTTGTTGGATCAATGTTATAAAACCTGTGAATTTCTAGGGTCCTCTCTTTTCTTATTGATATCTTTTGTTTTAATATGCATCCCCTTCACTTCTGAATATATCTTTCCTCATATCCAGTGAGCTATTCCTTGTCACAAAGCACTTAAGAAAAGCAGTTCCACAAAGTTAGACAACAACATTAACCATTTCTGACAATGTGTGCAATATTCCACACCCATAGTCCACTGGTGGTAAGAAAAAAGGAAGGCACATCAGCAGTTCTCTTAGTGAGACTCATTGCTTCATGTCATCCTAATTGCTGGAAATTATTAATAACTTTTTAATCCAGCCTGAGATTTGGAGGGGGGTGAGTTGTTGTTGTTGTTGTTGTTGTTGTTGTTTTTTACAGTTTTTGTTGTGGGTGTGTTGATTGATTGATTGATTGGGTAGCCAGCCTTAACCTGTTGGAGACTTGATCTACATGTAACTGTCTCCCAAAGCATTTCTTTAGCTGGCTGGCTGCTGGAAAATGCAATTTGTGGCCAGTCTTTTGTTGTATAGGAAGCCACTCATGCGCTTCCTTCTGAGCAGTGTTGTGAGAGGAAAAAATAACCATGACTTACTTTCATAGCAAACTGGATGCATGTCCGTTCATCAACTTGATATGAGACACAGAGCATAAACAAACCAAGATAGGACACCAAGCAAACCTGCAATGAAGTACATAGAAAAGGAACACTGTCAATAGAAGTCATGTATCCTAGTGACATATGTCCAGATGTTTTTCACTAGCAACATCTTTATAATGGAACTATTTGCTTCATTTAATGATCTATACTTCTGCTTTTTCCTTCAGCTTGACTTGGGAAAACTTGTTTAGAAACAAAGTAAAATCGACCTCAAAGGGGGATGAGGTTGTACTGGAGTTGGAGTCAGTAACCTCTGGGTTCAAATCCTGCTTCAGACATTAATTAGCTGTATGACCCTGGGAAAATGCCTTAACCTTTCTATGCCTCAGTTTCCTCATTTATAAAATGAGGGAGTTGGCCACAATGATCTCTGAGGTCCCTTTCAGCTCTGAATCCACGATCCTGTCATATATAAACATTTAGCAATTCTTTCCAGTGCACTTTGCAGACCTTTAAATTTACAAAGAAAATATATCTATCCATGTGAGATTTTGGAAAGCTTAAGAATCATAGCTGTCTTAATGATTGAATCCAGGACTTGAACCCAGGAATTCTTGGCTCTAAGACTAACTCTCTGTCTTCAATACCACACTTCACTTCTCTCTACCCTGCCAAAAAGCATTTATGAAAGCTAGTTTTATAACAGAAAAAATAAACAATAGAACTGCCTTCTGTGACAAGTGTGCTACTAGAAGAAAGATTTTGGATAAGTCGTCTATAGTTATCTAGCAAGTCATTCAGCATCTCAGTTAATAATACTCAGAATTCCTCATGCCTGGGGTTATTTTCAAACCTAAATCATAATTCCTATTAGGTTAACAGGTCTGTTAAAAAGCTTCCCAAAGTACAAACAAATGTGACATTTTTAAGGGAATGCAAATTTCCTTCTTTCTCTTCATTACATTTTTGGTAGGTGCTCTAATCTTTCAAATTAATGCATATGATCACCTTGAAAAAAAAATGTCAGTTGAGCTTTCTACTAGCTCACGAATCCAAATGCCAAATGTTCTCTGTATCCCAAGATCTTTCCAGAGTTTTTGCATCATTAGTATTGGTTGCATGATTTAATAGTAATTATTTAGTAAATAGGAAATAGTATTTATTTAGTAAGTTGTAAAAGTTAATAGTAATTGCAAAGTGGAATGGACCAGAAAGCTCTGTACAGGAAACAAAGTGGTAAGATCTTGGACAGACAGCCGTCCTCTAGCTGACTGAAAGCTTTGCAAGGTAATGATACCTAAGTTATTTATGTTGATGATGAACTGAGGTACGGCTGCCATTTACAAGTCAGTCATGGATTTCTTCAGTGAATATTTTAGGGCTAAATCTGATGAGGTCTAAGGATTTACAGACACCATAACACTGGACAATAAGTACCTATTTGAGTTTGTTTCAGTGCTACCTAAGAAAGCAATAAAAGATGATGAAAGACCCCTCAATCATGTCACATAAGGGTTGACTGAAAGAACTGGGGATCCTTATATTGGATGAGAGAAGCTTTGAGGGGGTAAGATAGCCATCTTCAAATAATTGAAGGGTTGTTATGTACAAGAACTATTTGACCTCTTCTCCTTGGCCCTGTAGGACATAACTAGGAATAGTGAATGGACATTGGAAAGAGGAAAATTTTAGCCTGGTAGAGGAAAAAACTTATGAATTGTTAGAGCTATACTGAAGTGAAATGGCCCGCTATTTCTATGAAATAATAGGATCCCCTTTACTAAAAGTCTTCAAGCAAAACTTGGTTTGATCACTTTTAACCTTCAGTATGTTGTAGGTGGTCTTCTTCAGGAATGGGTAAACTCAATGACTTCTGAGGCCCCCTTCTAATTGGAACATTTGATAATTATGTGGCATCAGGCTCTTCTGCTTTTTTTTTTCTTTTTTTTGCTAGGCAATGGGGTTAAGTGACTTGCCCAGGGTCACACAGCTAGTAAGTGTTATGTGTCTGAGGCCGGATTTGAACTCAGGTCCTCCTGACTTCAGGGCCAGTGCTCTATCCACTGCACTGCCTAGCTGCCCCTCCTCAGGCCCTTTTAAGGAATTTATTAGGAATGGCTCTGTTCCTAATGAAAATTTAGGTGATCGTATCTTAGTCATACAATAGCATTCTCTCCCATAAAATAAATTTCTGCAGCCCAGAATTTTCAATGCTGACCCTAGTTCACATTTTAGTAATCAGTGTAATTGGCAACACCTTATAAATCTGATTTTTTTTTTGTATCTCCACCTGAACAAATCTTTCTATTACATAATCCTCTGTAGCTTTGTTTATAACTGATTTTCTTATCACTTAAAAGAAACTTTATGTGAACATGTCTCTGCCTTCTACAGTATTCCAAAAAAACTTCATTTGAAACTTCCATAGCAGGTCAAATTTTATTCCAGAAATGATGGTTATATGATGCATCTTACACTGATTACCTTCTAAACTCAGTGTTTAACTCAGAAATCACAGAGTGGAAATTACCCCTGAAAAATCTCTTAAATCATTCATGAAGTATCTTTAAACTGTTGTTGTTGCAAAGGGACTAGGGACTCCTTAAAAAAATAAGTCTGGGGGCAGCTAAGTGGTGCAGTGGATAGAGCACTAGCCCTGAAGTCAGGAGGACCAGAGTTCAAATCTGGCTTGAGATCAAACACTTGACACGAGCTGTGTGACTCTGGGCAAGTCACTTAACCCCAATTACCTAAAAAATAATAATAATGATAATGTCTGTATTAGAGAGCAGACAGATCTGTAAACAATTGAATGTAAATTTTATTTTCACATTTCATGTAAGCTATTGATCAATAGAGAAGAAACTAGGATTTCTTTTAAAGAAAAAAAAGAAAACAAAAATAGGTAGAGATTAGGTAGCAGGAAAACTGATGATGAGACAGAAAATATACTTGAAAGGACTTCGCACCTAATTGTAATGATATTAGGGAGTGATCACAGCCCCTCATAACCTATGCTTCACCTGCTTTCCTGATTCACCATGAGTCAAGAGAAGAGACAAGGAAGTCAAAGAGAACTCATCAGAGGCCAACTAGCTAACCAACAGTGCTAGAAAGGCCAAGTTAGACCAATCAATAGAGCCACTACTTAAGGGCAATCAGTAGCTCTAAAAAGAATGAACGCATTGTAGATGTGTTGAAGAGGAGATTCTAGAGTCATACTAGGTGTAGGGAGGTGTTTTAACTCTGTAACTGAAGGAATAATAAACTTGCCTCTCCCATCTTACACTCATTGTGTAGCATATGCATTTGAGTGGAAAGGCAGACAGTTTCTCTCTCTCTCTCTCTCTCTCTCTCTCACTCACTCACTCACACACACACACACTGTCTTTCCTGCTCTCTCATAATTAAATTCACAGAAATCAAACATATACAAATACAATGCCATCATATTACACATGTTGACTAACACAAAAATTATGAAATTTAGTCTTTTTCTGACGCTTCAGATTCATTCTAGAATGAAGATAGTTTATCACCAGATAAACTCATTACCAAGAAACTTATCATCATGGACTCCGCTTCAGCTTTGCTACTCACACTTCATCAATATCCTCAGTTGTTTCTGCCTCTCTGATTAGAGGACCAAAAGTAGTGCAAAAAAAATTCTCCCATAATATCCCTTTAAAGGGGGCTCAAAAGTCCAAGCAACTCTTCATTTGCTGCCTGATATTCTACTTGGCTTCAACTCCATCATCATCTTCATTTTGCCCCATATACTAGGTACCCTCTGGCACTCCCCACATACCTTTTGAACTTCTTTTTGAGTCTTCTTCCATTAAATTGTAAGCTCCTTGAGAACAGGGGCTGTCTTTATTTTTCTTATTTGTATACCCGGCACTTAACACAGTGCCTGATACATAGTAGGTACTTAATCAATATTTATTGTATGGTATTATTTGTTTATTCAACCTTTATTATATTTCTACTATGCTTCTATGAAGCACTGTACTAGGAACTCAGTGAGATCAAATTATATTTAAGACTTGATTCTGCCTTCTTGGAGTTCACAGTCTAGTGGAAATAAACACAAATTAATATACAAGGTGGTGTGGAGTATGATAAGAGAGTAACAGAGGTGGCTGGAAGTGACATGGAGGAGGCATTTCATGAATGAGATTTTATTATTATTATTCATTTCAATATTGAATGAATATCATTCATTTTGATATATTATTATTATTCATTTCATGAATAAGATTTTAAGAAAACAGGTCAGGCAGGGGGAATAGAATTCTAGGTATCAGGATATCCAAAGCGAATGTTTGGAGGTAGGGGAGAACAGGGCAATCTTGTGGAGTGGTGAATTTGGCAGAATCCTAGGTGAAAAGGTATGATATGAGAGATGTCTGGAAAGATAAATTGGAGTCAGACCAAAGAGAGTTGTGAAAATAATCTAAGGAGTTTTGCCTTTATTTGGTTTACAGTTGAGAGCAATTCAAGTTTTTTTGAGCAGAAGAGTAGCATAATTGAAGTCACGAATAAAGATTACAATGGTAGATTGGAGGGGAAAATGGAGAAAGGGAGACTACGACAGTACAAGTGAGAGGTAATTAGTGACTAAGATGTATATGGAGATAATGGAAATTAGGGAAGTACTTCCAGAGATAGTGAGGAGATAGGCTATGAATTAAATCGAGGAGCAATGACAAAAGAGGAATCAAAGATGTCTATGAGATGTCTAGCATGAGTGACTAAGAGAATGGTGGTGCCAATGATAAAAATAGGAAAGTCAGCAATAGCAGAAGGTTTTGGGGAGAAGATGATGAGTTCAGTTTGGTCTATTTTGAACTACAACTCCTAGAAGAACATTTAGGTGAAACTGTTCAGCACGTAGAAGAAAGTGCTGGCCTAGAATTCAGGTGAGAAATGTGGGTTAGTGTGACATTTAAAAAGTTCAAGAGATGTAGTTTCTGGGTAATTGGTCATTTTATTAATAAAAGGGTCAGTGATGCTCTCAAATGCCCAAGACCCTTCATTGAACCCACTCAATGCTTATATGCCCTTAGAAGGATGGGTGTTCCTGAGGGTGACAATCGATTCTGATTGGTTAACAAGTAACTAGAAAGAATGAATATTATAACAAGAAGTGGGCTTATTTCAATGAGGGTCATGGGGTGCATGACACTGAGTACTCAAATCTTGGCCAGAGAGATTTATCAATTTCCATATCACCCATCTGATAAAAGGTGAATCCACATTTTCCCAGACCACTCTGAGTAAATACAGTGAGCAAGAATCCACTTATTCACCTAAACTTAGGATTTCTTTACTGTCTTTGATTAGATGTTAGATCGGGTAAGTCTCTACCCAAGATTTCCCACACTAGTTGATTTCTGGATGAGGAAGTAAAAAAAGGAGAAGAACTTTGGTCCTAATTCAATAATTCATTTTTAGCATATGAAAGAAATAATCATCTCTCTCATTAGGGATGAATATTAGGAGTCATCTGACTCTGTTTGCCTTAATTTTCTCATCTGTAAAATGAGCTGCAGAGGGAAATGACAAACCATACCAGTATATTTGCCAAGAAAACCCCAAATGGGAGTCATAAAGAATCAGACATGACTGAAAATGACTGAACAATAACAACAACAAACATAGACATGGGAGTTAATGAACAAATTAATGGAAAAAATGGGAAAGGATGGAATTAGGAAATGTGGAGGAATAAGTGATAGCAAGAAAGAAGGCCAATTTTTCTTCTAAGACAAGAGAAAAGAGTAAAAAGAAGTTTTTAGATTTATGGATGGATGGGTTGGGGAGACATTAGAAAGCTTACCTCAGATTGCCTCCATCCTTGTAGTAAAGTAGGCAGTGAATGAGAGGGGTCTTGTACTAGAGTTGGGGAGATTAGGAAGGGCTTGGAACTTTCACTGTAGGGAGCATGATAGAGAATCAATAAAAGATGAAAGACTTTGTTGGATAGCAGTTCGGGCTCAGATGAATTAAATTGCAACTATATGGAGTGGAGGCATCTTCAGCATGGCTTTACCACTTTCTCTAGCAACCCTTGTCAAGTTATAAATAAAAACAGAAAAAGTGAATAATAGGGGTTGACAAAGTAAGTCCAACAAAGGTCTTGAGTGAAGGGAGAAGATTTTCTAAAATGCCAACCATGAAGTAGTTCACTATGAGATCTATGTTGGGGAAGGAGGCAAAAGAAGTCAAAAGAGTTTTAATATGATATGATGCTATATTGAAATGACCTCTCACTTTCCTGGTTCAAACTGATAGTTGAGAATATTTAGGCGAGGTTAAGTGACTATACATTTCAATGAAAGTAAAGAGCAAATTGAGTTGAAGTGAAGGCATGTGGTGGGTGGAAGAATATACACTTTGTGGCTAGGAGAGAATTTTAGAGATTGATATTTTGGAGATGGAGATCTTCAAAGAGTTGGGGCTGGTACATGGTAAGTGCTTAAATACTTGCTGACTAACTAGGAGGCTAAAATAAAGTAGAATTGAACGTTACTAGACCTGAGAGCATAAGAGACCTGGGATAACAAGATGTTAGATGTGTCATTGAGGTAGATGTTGAAATTGCCAAGAATCATATTAGAAGATTAAGTGGAAAGAATTAATAGTGAGGTACTGAAGTTATTAAGAAATTTGGAGGACTGGTATGGGGATCTGTAGGCTGAACAATGGTAAAGATGGGAAAAGGGTGATAATAGATAATGAGGGATTTAAAAAAAGAGAAAGGTTGTTAAATGATAAAGATGAAGTAATGCTCTGGAAGAGTGGGGGTGGGCAGGCTCATGCCAACTCCTTCTCTCCTTGTGAGCTGAGTGAGTGAACTGATAAAAAGAGCAGCCTTCACTGTAGAGTTCAGAACCATTAGTGATAGTGCCACCATGGGAAGCCAAGTTTGATTTAATTTAGAGCCAGGAGGTGGAAGAAACATTTGTGGAAAATGTCAAGGCTATAGACAAGTTTTCTTACACTAGAATGGATATTCCATAGGACCCTATGGAAGCTGAGAAGAAAAAAAAAAAAGAGGGAAGACAGAATTGACCAGAGAAGGTTTAAGGCTGAGCTATAAAGAGGCATGACTGAAAAACAAAAAAATATTGAGACAATAGTGAAGGTAATAGGGAATGTGCTATTTATTCCCTTGGCTAGTAATTATAGATAACAAAGTTTGTATATAATACTTGAGTTAATTGTTTGAAATATTTGTTGCCTGGGCATTTTGGTGGAATCTGAATATTTTGTAAAATTACCATGGCACACTATAGCACTACTTTATTATTGAACTCTTTATTGCTTCAAGTGTAAGCATTTTTGAGTAGTATTTATATTATCACCGATTTGGAAATGGGAATGGTTTTCTGGCCACAGGGAAGAAACCAGATTTCAGATGCCAGACTAAGTGTTTCATTTCCCAAGCTGGCAAGACCTAGGAGTGCCTGGAAGACATGGTCTTTTGACTTCCCAGGAGGGAAAGGAAAGAGCTCATTCTAATCAGCAATGAGGCCTGCCAAGCCTATGTCCATCAGCCTTCCCAGAGTTTAAGTCAGTGCTCCTATTAGATATAGTGAGGTAAGGCCTCTGGAACCAGAACAAAGCAGTTATGTGATGCTTTCAAGGAGTCATTTATTTGACCAGAAACCAGGACCTGGGGACAAGCAGTTGGTATCATAAAGCATGAAATTAAATAAGAAATATGTTGCATTAAGAAGCATAAGACTGAAAAACCCTATACATACATATATATGATTGAATTAATGCAGTGATAAGAAATTCAGCTTATAAGTGATGCTTGGTGCTTTTATACTTTTTAACAAAGAAGGTTATGTAATGTTTAAAATCCATTCTATCTGATGAAGTTGATTAATGATATATTAATGGACAGAAAATAACTTGTTACTGATGTGGGAGTCATTTCTGAATCTGCTGTCAATGCATGGCCAGACCACTCACTTCTTCATTAATTTTTTTAAAATCTTATTTTTTATTTAAAATTATTTTTTTCTTTTTTGTAATCAAATTTTTTTATTTAAAAATTTTTTCACACTGACTTCTTAAAGCAAAGATCAAAATTAGTACAAAGCTGAAAGAAAGAATGAAAATGAGAAAAAGATGGGGTATACAACTGAAACAATTCAATCCTGATCTGTTTAAAGATATTGATAATGAAGGATGACTAATTATCTCCATAGCTACTTTGTTTCTGTTACTATTAATGTAGAAGTACAGAACCACCCACGATTCCGAAGAGAGTAGAGTATGCAAAGAATCACACAATTTTTTATAGACTGATGATCAACTTTAACAATTGTGGCATTCTAAGAAAGAGGTCTTGTCTAATTACCCATAAAGGAACAGGATCATATCAATCTTACCATGTTTGTTATAAATAAAACCAACAAGAAGGAAGTTGTTACTAAATGGAAGGATAGTTCATAGGTACTACTTGGAGAGTTAAATACAAGAATTGGTGGGGTTGGTTTTATTGTGTATCCAAGGAACAAAAGAAACATCTTTTCATGATATTAATTCATCTTGTATCTGGTGCTCATGAAAAAAATTGGGAAAAAGACCACATGAAAATGACTGACATTTATTTACCAAAATCTGTTTCGAATTATGCAGAGGTAGAGAAAGTCCATGAAGAGCACAATAAGACCCTCCAAATTAAATCGATATATCCTTTAATACTTGATGATTTCAATGTAAAGGGTAATAAGTGAGAATATGGTTCAGAAATAAGAAAAGATGTTGGTCCGTGACTTGTGGACTACACAGAAACTTCATACTTTTATATGATGAATATTTTTAAAGAAAAGAATCAGCAGGTGCTGGAACTGACAAGCACTGAATAACATCACAAAAATGAAATTTATTATATTTTCCCACATGGGAAATAACTCATTATTAATTTAGGAGTTATCCATGAATCAGCTGTGCACCACCAACTAGAGAGCAAAGATTAAAATTAAAACAAAGTGGAAAAGATAAAAATTTTAAACAAGGACACATCTTAAATAGTTGAATCCTAATATGTTCAAACAAGTAATTGATAATGAAAATAGGTAATAAAAGAAAGAAAAATATTGTTGTCAATTATAATAATGTTATAAATTATTTTAAGTTAAATTAAATCAATTGCCAGGAAAAGGAGACTATAAAATAAACTAAAAATAACCTCAGTCAGAAGAGATTTCATTTACTTGCCTAGCTTAGAGAGATGAGTCAAATATTGGTTTAGATTATAAATGTGTTTGTAAAAATCTTACAGAGAAGAATAATGAAAGATTATAAGCAATATTACTACATAAAAAGAAGCAGTGATGAGCAAAACTTGTTTAAAGAAAACTTGGCAAAAGGCCTAACTAAGTAAAATCATTCTGAAGGTAATTAAAGAAGAAAATAATAGGATAATAAACAAAAGGAAAATGGAAAAGATATGCAAACATTTTAAAATTGTTTTCATCATCAGGGAAAATAGAACCACTCATGGAATCTAACATAATAGTCTCAGATTACTTAAGCAAAGATAGAGAAAGCAACTGGATTAGGTCAAGTGTATATAGAGAAGATCTGTACTACAATTAATATTCATGCTAGGGCACTGAGGTATCAATTCCCATTGTATCATATGAAGAAGATGCCAAAGAAAAAATATATGGAAAAAAAACTCAGAATTTATTTATACCTCCCAAAGGAAACCATCAACTTCTATAGACCTATAAATCCACTTTACCATACATTTTAAAAATGAGAATCATCTACACTCACATTAAGAAAGGAGAATATTTGTAGGGAACATGTAGACTTTCACAATATTTCATAGTAGACCAAATCTTTATAGAAAATTGACTGAAAGAATATAAAAATCTTACTGTGCTTATTACCCATTGATTATTTTTAAAAATCTCTTGATTCAGTAGAGCAAAATGCTATCTTAAATGTTCCCTCTTCAAACTAGGTGTTTCCCATTAATAATCAAAATCATCAAAATTCCTGGAAGGATATAATCATAGAGATAAACTTGTTCACTGATGTTCTCATCAGAAATATTAGATGAATCATAAAACAGGAAGAGGCATAATTCCTAGGGGTGTTTGGTGTCATGATGGAATAGATCAAACACAAAATCCAAGTTGAAAGAGGATTTTCTATGAATGATGGGTTCCTATAGATATACCTATTTGCAAATGACAAAGTGTTGATTGCATCAAGACCATTAACATTGCAAAACCTTCTGGAAGAGATCCGTGGCCATTCAAAAGATTTTGTTTCAACTACCCACTCCAGAAAAACCAAGTGGATAAAGAATGTCTTTTTGTCCAAATTATGATGTTCAGTTTGATGGAAGACCTATAGAGCTCATCAGTCATTTTCATATCTATAGCTATACATGCATATCTATATAATGTATGCTTAGATAATATATAAATTTAGGTCAAATTTGCCAATTTGTTTTATTTGTTTCTGAACTATTCAAGCTCATTCAGAATAAAAATGGGTAATGGAAAGCCTATGGAATAGAAAAGAAGTCATACTACACACACACACACACACACACACACACACACAAAGTGCTCTTTGTATCTTTCTAAGAGTATAAATTACAGCAAAAGGGAATTTCAACATTCATTGACAGTTTTCTCATCTGGTAGTTTCCTATGTATCAGTAAAAGCAATGGTCTTTTTTCCATGTCCCTACATATTAGAGACATACAGTATAAATAAACAATATTAGCCCCTAAATTAAACAGGAGGAAGGCATGCTGGATTGCCTTAAGAAAACTGTAAATTTACTATAATGACATCAAACTTATCTTAGAAGCAAAATCCCAACTTTTTAACACCACTATTCTTCTAGAGTTGTTTTATGTCTACAAGTCATCTAACATGAAAATCTCCAAAGATCTGAAGATGAGCACCATGGAGAGTACCAGAGAGATGCATGTTGGTGATGAACACCCTTTAATGTACAGCAAATAAGAAATTTAAAGAATTTAAGTAAAGGATGTCCACAAGGAAATTAAGGGGAAAGAGGTGAGCTGGTTATGTGGCTGTGGTGAGGGATAGCAACTCCAGTGCTCCTCTTAGATCCTAGCACACTGGGTAGACCCCTTGTTTTGAACTTATAGAAGGACATGGACAAAAGTCACACAGGATGAGTTGCAGTCTGCATTATGGGAGAGAATAATCACATTGATGAGATCAAGATGCATTTGGGTGTGTATTTAATAGTTCTACCTTTCTATGACTCCCTGCACATCATTCAGCTGAAACAACAAACGGGCATTTAAGTTCTACTTTTTGCCAATAGATAGACATATTTTTCTTGTCTCTGTTGTGCTCTGTGTCTCTGTCTCTTTGCCTGTCTCTCTTTCTCCCTCAGTGAGAAATACAGATTTAGTTAGAAAGTCCTGCCCCACTCTTCTCCAGTCATTACATTTAGCTCTGGTTATCCTGGCACTGTCACACTCAATAGTGACAGTTTGTCGCACTATTTGTTTCACATCATTTGTCACAAAATTTGTTTCTATTTCTTGACCTATCCAGCTCACCTTCTCTCTCTATTGAGTATCACTATCCAAAAGATGATGTAGATGCCTAGCTGTTGAGTCAGGAATATTCAGAACAAATTGACCTCATCAATATTTTGCCCCTTTTCATTTTCATTTTTTTTTTATTTTTAGGCAATTGGGGTTAAGTGACTTGCCCAGGGTCACACAGCTAGTAAGTGTCTAGTGTTTGGTCTGAGACTGGATTTAAACTCAGTTCCTCCTGACTTCAGGGCCGGTGCTCTATCCACTGTGCCACCTACCTGCCCCCACCCCTTTTCATTTTAGTAATGCCCAAAGATATTCCTACTCTCAAACATTTTGAAAAAAAAAATGCCTTTTATGGGTATTTACTTCTATCCATGCCCTGAACGTTTATATTCTGGTCCTGTTACATATATACAGCTTCCAATTTATTTGCTTTCTTTCTTTCTTTCTTTCTTTCTTTCTTTCTTTCTTTCTTTCTT